>NC_051214.1:28696458-28933958 GCF_015220715.1 Pygocentrus nattereri
GTCTAAAAAGTATTCTTATGCATATGAAAATGGGAAATTTTTACATTTCTACAATGAACGTTGGTAAATGAGGATGTCAATAAAATGTGTAAAAGTCTTTGCATTAGTATAAGTTAGTGTAAACAAAATAATGACTGTATTAAGTGTTAAATCTATAGTTTTTATGCAGTGAAGTTAATTGAAGAGCCACTCCCATTTTTGCCATTTATACAAATGTTTCCAGTATTTACACTTCCAATGTTATCAATATTTACACTTCCAATATTTCCAGTATTTACACTCCCATTGTACCAATGTTTCTAGTATTTACACTCCCATCTATGTCATTTAAATGTGTAAATATGATAATGTATGTTATCATGTGTGGTCAAAAATACACACATCCTGTGGTAAACTGGCATTACCACACCTTCCTACGTACAACTAATCCTGTCCAGATGGGGCTTAAGAAGGGCTTTCATTAAAAAAGAAACTTAAATTATCAAACATAAATGAATATGAAGTTTATCACTAAATACCTGGATAATGCTTGGGTGTTCCTATCCTACATGTGTTGTTAATTTTTCCTAAATCAAATGCAAAATAAATTTTATTAAAACCAAATATATTAAAAATTCTGGTAAAAGCAAAGCATTTGACATCTGTATTTTCATGTACTCAAAAGGAAATCAGGAAGTACTGACACTTCATTATTTATCTTCCTATCTCTACTCCATACAGATAGGGGGCGCTACCTGTAGTTTATGTAGATAAACTAGTAATGCTGACAATAAACATGGATTAGGCATTGTTATAAGCTATTTAATTAATGTAAGCTTCTGAATGTATCTATTGACTTGCTGTGGCTTATTGTTCACAGCAAGCTATTGCTAAGCCTTCAGCCTTCGTGGCCTGACTTTGTTGCATGTTCCTTGTCTCTAAGATGTGCAATGCTGGACTCTAATGTAGGCCTGTTCTGGCAGTGAGCTCTACGCCACCAGCAGAGACCCAGTGCTGTCACACAGAGAGATCTCAGCCGCTGATTGGATAATTAGCAGGAGGACTGAATGAGCTCTGAAGGATTTTGCTCATGTGTAGAGTGGAGAGCAGTTTGAAAGCTACTTAATCAGTTCCCAAAGCAAGTCTCTTAAACCTTTTAAACCCTTCACACCAGCCACGTTTCCGCATTTAGAAACATCATCCAGCACTAACCAGTAAACTTGGATAAAGCACTTGTTTTTGTTTCCCAAAGGCACTGAAACAGCCCTGCCATCAAAGAAACTTCACAAATTTGATTTGTCCTTGAAAATGTCTGCAAATATTATTCAGTTACTAATTTTAGTCAGTAGGCCTTTTAATCCAGTGACTGCCTTGAATTACTCCGTAACGGCTGTGTGTTTTACTATATTTAGTTATGAAATTGAGGTACGAAAATCTGGACCTGTTGCAAAGTCTTAGGAGTTTTTCAAGGGTTATGGTTTTATTGTAAACAGTGGAATTAAAGTAATTGTAATTAGCCCCAGATGTGTGTTCCAGTAATAGTAATGCAGCGTAATAGCAGGCTTATGAGTAGAGAGATGTGCTGAGTCACTGCACTGGCTTATCTACTGTATGGAATCCGATGTCTCAGTTCATTCTCTATGCACCCCTTTGTTCAGCTTTGTAGTAAAGCATTATGGGAAATGATAGCAGTGATCAGGAGGGGTGAGTGACACAGATGAGTTTATAATCTCATTTTGGTAATTCCTACTGACACGCCGTGATCAACATCAGACGCAGACCCGCTGAGCCAAAGGGCAGACAGAGAAAGGGCGGGGGTGATGAAAGACAAACGCAATAATATTTGCCATGCACTCCATTTTCTCACTCTCCGCTATGACTTTTTGAAGTGCCATCTGGCTGGTATGGATCGAGTGAAACTCTAAATCCATGTAAAAATCAAGGTTTTAGTTTGAAGTTTTATTATGATGTGCAGTTGCAGAACAAAGTGTCTCTCGCTGTCCCTGCGGTGTCGGTCTGTCCCTCTCTCTCACTCATGTTTGTCTCATCTGTTAGCGGTGGGGGGACTCCAGTTTTGTTTCTCACTATAATATTGTAGTAATTAAAATATGTATATATCGCTGCTGTTGGAACAAAGTGGAACAAAAAATGATAACTTTTCAGGAGAAGAAGAAAACATGAAGAAACAAGAAGAAAAATTGACTTTCAATATAAGTCAATACAAAGGGCAACAGGTATTTTGAAATTACGTCCAAAAAAATGTGTGTGTGTGTGATATATATGTGATATATATCACAAACACAGGGAGATTTGCTCGAAAGAGGCCCCCAATATTTTGTAATAACTCTTGCTAGGAAGAAGCAATCAGTGTGCTCCTAGTATATGGAGCTTTGAACAAGCCTTGATGCCCCGGCGTTGGAGCAATGAGGTAGGCGCCAGACAGCAGTCATGATGTTTAACCTCTCTAATATGACGTTTAAACTCTATTCCAAAGAATAATATAATAATCCATAGTATTTAAATATCTTGCTTTTGTTATTATTTTTTTCAGCTGCTATGTTTAACCTTTTCCTGACCAAAAGTGGTCTTTTTAACCTTTTAATCTTCTCTGCTCCTCTAATTGCCTGATTTCTCAATACCTGTGTCCTTTTTTTAAATATGTAAAGAACATGATCTAACAAAGCTGTAATTTGTAGATTTTTTTGTCACAAGCTACTGTTCAAACGAGTTAATATATGACTCAGCACACTCAGAAACCACTGCAGTGCAACCGACATGGCCAGCATCAAGCTTCCTTTATATAGTGATATAAAAAGCTCAGATTGCATCGTGCTGATGCAATTTACTATGCTTAACATGGACTTAGTATGCAAATACTACACCTTCTCTAACGGCAGATTTTAATGAGTTTAAGGAGACAAAGCCAAAGTCTCAATGCATCTCTGGCACAGTGTTAGAAATGTTAGGGTTCGACTTATAGTATATTGTAGGTTCTAGTATATTAATGTATTTTAGTATATTACTAAATTATTTAGTGTATTACTATAGGCTGTAATCTTGGAGTAGGACTCTTTGTTCATGCTAGTTTTTCCTGTTATGCTGATGTACTTCCCAGTACTGCTGTCTGTTTTTCTCGCAGTTAAACTGTTTTTTGTTTCCATCCACCAGTTTTACCAAGTGCTCTGTAATTTAGACATCTGTCTGTGGGGTCACTTCTGCCCCTGATGTCCCCTTCTACTTGAAATACTATTTAATTTACGTTCTGTCAACTCTCTGATTACACGCTGGGGGACGAGAAGCATGGCAAACAATTTAATTTTGTTTTGTATCTCATTCCATATCCTTGATGCTTCCTTTGATTGCTGCGGATCGTCTGGCATGACCCAGCTTGAGCAGTGGCCTTAAGGGTGATGTAATTATAATTTAAAGGTTTGTGGATGGTGCATGTCCCTGTGATGCTGAAATTCCCTCTGATGGTGATTTCCAGTGAACAGCATCATGAGAGCTATGTGACACTGGTGCATTGGAGTGTCATATCCGCATTCTTTTGGCTAACCTTTGAACGGTAATCTGTGATGGTGTAGCTGGTTGTGAGGGGGACCTTTGGCACTGGGCTTGTGTAACTGTGCAAGGATTCACATTTTAAAGGCAGATTTTTCCTCAGAGGGAAATAAAATCAAACAGACTGTGGCCTCCTGCAGCGAGCTTCACGCTTCATTCCTTCAGACCCGTGGGCCTAGCGTTTTCTCTCTCTCGCTCTCTCTCCCTCTCCAGCCCAGTGTAATTAAAGGAACATTTAAGTCTGATTTTGCTCTCTGACAATCAGGGATAATTACGGCACATTGCAACACAGCTTGCTGAGATGGGTAAGCAAATAATACACATTGGAAGGATTGTTCGTGTGTGTGTGTGTGTGTGTGTGTGTGTTTATGTGTGTGTGTGTGTGTGTGTGTGTGTGTGTGTGTGAGAGAGAGAGAGAGAGAGAGAGAGAGAGAGAGAGAGAGAGAGAGCACGTATTCTTTTCTGTGTGTTTCTCTGCTGTCATATCTTGAATCAAAGTGCACTAGTTAGTGTGAGAAGTTGGATATATTTGTTTGTGAGGATGTATGTGTATGTCAGAAGAAAGCCTAAAAGCCATGTCATTCTCTTCATCATAAACTCAAAACCTATGATCTGATGGGTGTTATCATATTAAGCAGTATATTTTCCATTATATAAACAGTATGTTTTCTTCAAACAGCCTTCTGTGCACATACCTGTGTACAAAAAAACATGAACTGAAGTATCAGGTCAAAGACACTGCTTAAATAATGTGTACAAACAATGATAATGATTTTTTCCACTGAATATTCCAAAAAAAAGGGAAAAAAAACCTGACCCAAGCAGAAAAATACAGAACTTGCAGTTGTAGTCTCCTCTCAGTTTCATCACAATCACAGTTTAATTGTTTTTTTGGCCTTTTGTGCCAATCTAAAACATCTCATTTCGCTAATTATCTGCTTTCCTTACTAGTTATAGTCGGCTTAACCAATTGGTGATACACTGCACTGCTCTGTTCTCACATACTCAGAAAAGCGTTTACATTTAAACAGTCTTGTGTCCATAGAAGCATAACATTTTCTTCCCAGGGTGGATATACAGCTGAACAAGGCTAGCATACAAGCTAATAATGTTGGCGTTGGCTTTCTAACTAGCTTATATCGCCTTTGCAAACTCTTCACAAAGTAACTCATCTAAATTTAGCAATCAGCACATCACCACACACTGCTTGCATTCTGGAACACTTGTGTGCCCTGTAGTAGTGCATGGTGATTTTATTTTCACCTGGAGCACTAAAGTTGTTGTTTGTTTGTTGGTTTTATCTGCAAGTCTTAGCAAACACAGAGGACAGTGCCCATGAATATCATTAGATCCTGTATGTACTAATCTGGAGCACTGTTTGTTTTCTGATGGCAAACATTCTGGAACATGGAATTTCTTAGTACATCCAGCAAACCAAAGTTTGTTAGGCTTTAGTCTTAATTTTTCAAATTTTCCCTTTGCTCTAAAATGAAATGTTCAATGTCAGAAGTCTGAGAATGAACAATCTGAAAAGTAGCACTGATGCTGTTACCAACTAAACAGAACCATTTAAATTATACATCAACATGTAATTTAGATCTCAGCATGTAGCTAAATTAGTAGCTACGTGTTAATGACTAAAATCTAACATGAAATGAACAGGTTATTTATACTGATGCATTCATGATGCAGTGTTCACAAATTAAACCTTCACATGAGATTATGGTTCTGTCCCTTTTTGTTTTTTATTTATTTGTTTAATATAATTTGCCAACACCAGAATAATGTTTCATAGTCCTGTTGGGACAACAGAAATGGTCCAGAAGTAATCTGTGGAAACATTTCTTTTTTGTGACCGTAGCCTTTACAGATATACTACACTTGAAAAACATGGTTACAATTGAAAATTATGGCTACAATTTATTAATATATAATAAGTTATAATAAGTTATTTACACAATTACACCTCATTGAGCCATCAGTTTAGCAGTATTGGTTTTTAAATCAATTATATAGAATTCTAAGCACCAGAGAAGTGCTCATCCTGGCATATTTTGTGGTAAAAAAACATGTTTTTCAGCCATTTGAACTGCAGTAGTCTAATATAAAGTATATGATTTAAATGACATTAAGAAAACAAATGCCAATTAAATATTATAAAATCCATAATGAAAGCTGTGGTCCTCAGGATTTATATTACTGGTGTTACTGCATAACAAATTTTTATTTTTTTTATTTTGGAAATAAAAATCGCACTGATGACATCACTTGACTTGGCGATGCAAACATTTGTTCCAACAGCAATAATTATATCCACAGTGTTTTACTGATATATGGTCACTGTCAGAACCAGACCATGTATTCAGAAGGGTAACTTTTTACAGGAGAAGGAAAAAACATTCTTAACTTATGAAAGTAATGTAACAATGTTTTTCCTAGTAATTTTGGACCATTTCTGTTGGTCTGCTCAACATGAAATTGTAGCATAAGACACAGGGTAGCTTGACTATTCAAGTTCTGAAAAAAGGGGAAAGACATACATGGAGATGCAAGATTTTTGCTCAACAGCAACAATATGCTTTTTACCATTATTAGAGTGTGTATGCCCAGACTGTGGGGCCTGCACTTCGAGTCATGTCTTGAAGGAAAGTTGTATAGGCAGCATAATGAAATTACCACACAGTACTTAGTGCATGTTTGAGCATAAGGGTTAAACATGCAGTATACGGACACTGTATAACACAGTAATAACATGACTGATACAGCTTACTGAATTGGTTCCATTGGGAAAAAGAGAACTATCATTTCATTTTTACTTGAAACATCTTTCACCCTGTTTTTGTACACTGACATTTTTTGTGCTACTTATGTTAAATGGTTGAAATCAGAGGTTTAAATAGAGTTTTTTATATGTCTTTTTTCCCTCTTGGCTGTTGAAGCATCATGAAATGTCTAGTGGTTTGTAAGCAAAAAGCATGACTTTGGTTGGAGAATTCATCAAAGGAAAGACCGGAGAGCTCTGTGCTTTAATGTTCTTCATATCATGCTTATGAAGGCCCCTCAGATGAGCTAGTATCTGGGATAACAGCTAGAGCCTTTCAGCAGGGCTTTTGACAGGCATGAGCAACATTCATGTTTGCAGCGTATTACAAGGTTAAAGTATACTACGTGTTTAGTGGAGCAGTTTCAAAACAGTAGCATTATTTCTTGCCAAGATATACAGAAGGTCTAATGTTTGTTTTTATGGTCTGCTTGATTAAATAAGTTAATTATTTAACTTTGTTTTAATTGTATGTGAATTAAAAGGGTACATTGGAAAAATTAGAAAATCTAACTGCTGCTACACCTCGTATAAACATGCCTACCTTACTCCTACATTGGTGCCAGAATAGTCTTGAGAGTGAGATTTTCCTGTTTCAAATCTAGGAAAACTCCCTTCTGATGACTAATCTTAAATGGAATATTGAATATTATTGGAATATTAAATATGTTATACAACAATATATATTAAATAAGAAAATAGAAATAAATAGAAACTGTGCATTAAATTTTCCTGAAAAGTACTATATTACAATTTGTTCCATGTAGAGGATTTGTTACCTTATTTACATTCAGAAAAACACAATACATTTAGACCGGGATTATTAACTTTTTCTTACAGCTGTATAATGTATATAATTTTGTGTGCATGCTCTCTAAGCAAGGGCCTATTTTTGACTGTGAAGCATGCAAATATAGCACAATTATTCATGTGGACTGATTTGAGGATTGGAGTGAATATTTTATTTGTCTGCCCGGCCTGTTTGCCAAAGGACTGAGTACAGCTGATGTTGATAGGAATGAATTATATGTGTGTGTGTGTGTTTGTCACATGCCCAAATTAGGTATATGACCTGGAAACAGGCTAGCAAGCCTCAAAATACTCCTAACATGTAGGCCACACACCCCCTACATACACCTACTAAGTGACACTATGTCTGTGCGTGTGTACTTTTGGCATGTCCTGGAGCAGTCTGTGGCTGGAGGCAGTGTGTGGTTTTGTGCTTGTATGTGTGCGTATGTGGTGGCCTCCAGATGTTCTCATTGAGTCACTAGGTGTTCTTATTGAAGCACAAGGACTGTGACCATGCGAGGGTAAAAGTGTCACAGGAGATCAAACCCAAGCTCTCAGCAAAACATAGACAAACTGGGCTGAACTGAGATGCCTTTCAGTTTCTCAAATAAGATCACTTTTCAGTCAAACCCTCTCAATTCAGGCTTCTGTCTGTCACCAGTGGTTGATTTTATCACTCAGTGTGGCCAACAATCATTTACTTTAGCAGAAAGTGGCCGTTGGACTGACATGCAAAATGACCAACCCCATTCCATTATTTTTGCTTTATGTTTGGGCAGGCGATTGTCTAAAACAGACCCACGTGAAACAAAGTGGTATACCCTGTTGGCAAACAAGTGAGGATATCTCACTTACCAATTACTAAATGCTTCAGAAAATTCAATTAACATTAGACAGTCAGTGTACTTCTGTGGGCAGAGCATCTAAGGATGAGACTATGTACCAATAAAAACACACACTAAGTAACCTACATACAATGTTAGATGGCACATAGAAAAAACAAATAGAATGAAAGAATGTGAGAATATCCCCTGAAATAAATGACCAAGACTGACTCAGGACAAACCTTATTAACTTTTTACTTTTACAAACTTCATAAGAGTTCACAGGACACGGTGTCTGCTGTTTCCAAAAAGAATGTCAAATTTTGATTCATCTGACCACAGAACAGTTTTCTGTTTTGTCTCAGTCTATTTTAAATGAGCTTTGGCCTGGAGAAGCTTTGGCATTTCTGGATCATGTTGACATATGGCTTCTTCTTTGTGTGGTATATCTTTGCATATATAACTTCCATTTGTGGATTCCACGGCAAACTGTGTTCACAGACAGTGATTGGGTCTATGAGATTTGCAAATCATTGCATTCTGTTTTTAATATACACTGCTCAAAAAAATAAAGGGGACACTTAAACAACACAATATAACTCCAAGTAAATCAAACTTCTGTGAAATCAAACTGTCCACTTAGGAAGCAACACTGATTGACACTCAATTTCACAGCTGTTGGGCAAATGGAATAGACAACAGGTGGAAATTATTGGCAATTAGCAAGACACACTCAATAAAGGAGTGGTTCTGCAGGTGGGGACCACAGACCACTTCTCAGTACCTTTCTGCTTTCTGGCTGATGTTTTGGTCACTTTTGAATGTTGGTGGTGCTTTCACACTCGTGGTAGCATGAGACGGACTCTACAACCCACACAAGAGCTCAGGTAGTACAGCTCATCCAGGATGGCACATCAATGCAAGCTGTGGCAAGAAAGTTTGCTGGGTCTGTCAGCCTAGTGTCCAGAGGCTGGAGACGCTACCAGGAGACAGGCCAGTACACCAGGAGACGTGGAGGAGGCCGTAGGAGGGCAACAACCCAGCAGCAGGACCGCTACCTCCGCCTTTGTGCAAGGAGGAACAGGAGGAGCACTGCCAGAGCCCTGCAAAATGACCTCCAGCAGGCCACAAATGTGCCTGTGTCTGCACAAACGGTTAGAAACCGACTCCATGAGGATGGTATGAGGGCCCGACGTCCACAGATGGGGGTTGCGCTCACAGCCCAACACCGTGCAGGACGCTTGGCATTTGCCAGAGAACACCAGGATTGGCAAATTCGCCACCGGCGCTCTGTGCTCTTCACAGATGAAAGCAGGTTCACACTGAGCACATGTGACAGACGTGACAGAGTCTGGAGACGCTGTGGAGAGCGATCTGCTGCCTGCAACATCCTTCAGAATGACCAGTTTGGCAGTGGGTCAGTAATGGTGTGGGGAGGCATTTCTATGGAGGGCCGCACAGCCCTCCATGTGCTCGCCAGAGGTAGCCTGACTGCCATTAGGTCCCGAGATGAGATCCTCAGACCCCTTGTGAGACCATATGCTGGTGCGGTTGGCCCTGGGTTCCTCCTAATGCAGGACAATGCTAGACCTCATGTGGCTGGAGTGTGTCAGCAGTTCCTGCAAGATGAATGCATTGAAGCTATGGACTGGACCGCCCGTTCCCCAGACCTGAATCCAATTGAGCACATCTGGGACATCACGTCTCGCTCCATCCACCAACGTGGCATTGCACCACAGACTGTCCAGGAGTTGACGGATGCTTTAGTCCAGGTCTGGGAGGAGATCCCTCAGGAGACCACCTCATCAGGAGCATGCCCAGGCGTTGTAGGGAGGTCATACAGGCACGTGGAGGCCACACACAATACTGAGCCTCGTTTTGACTTGTTTTAAGGACATTACATCAAAGTTGGATCAGCCTGTAGTGTGTTTTTCCACTTTAATTTTATGTGTGACTCCAAATCCAGGCCTCCATTGGTTAATAAATTTGATTTCCATTGATGATTTTTGTGTGATTTTGTTGTCAGCACATTCAACTTTGTACAGAACAAAGTATTCAATGAGAATATTTCATTCATTCAGATCTAGGATGTGTTATTTGAGTGTTCCCTTTATTTATTTGAGCAGTGTATGTTTATTTACATTTTGCAAAATGTCCCAACTTTCGTTTGTTACCCTGATTAAATAAATTTTAAAAAGCCCTGATTGATCAGAATTCTGTTCTGAATGTGTCCAACAATGAAGATGCGTCTTTTATATAGTGATGGAAAACATAGTAGCATGCAAAAAGCTGAAAATCCACATGCTGACACACTGTGGCCAATGTTGACATGCCTGCATTGCAGCTGCTCTGTGGACAGATTTAAATGAGTCAAATTGGACATCAAGTCTTCGAATGAAGCCAGTGATATTGGGTAAGGCAGGGATGTGGGTGAAACAGCCATGTATAAATTTCCTCGTTTATAGTTTACCAACATCTACCTATACATGAAGAAAGCAATACATCACTATACATTCTGTGTCTATAACCCCAGCGTTGTATGTCTCTGAAGCAGTGTGTATGATATTTTATGTTATATGCTTCTTTTATCTCTATTATCTTTGATGTAGGTAACACAATGCCATTAAGCAAACAATTCTTTTCACATTGATTTCTCTCAGATCGATTGTGTGCATCCATGTTTGTGGTAGAGGTAGCTTGTGTTTGCTTTCGTTTGTCTTAGGAGGTGAGAGTGAAAGCGAGCTGTATATGAACATGCGTGGGAGCCAGATTGTAACTTGGGCTTTTAAAAGTGTTCCTAGGTGTTTGTGTTTGTGTGCATCTCACCGGAAAGAAACCTATACACTCCTGGGAGCCAGTACATCAGAATAAAGAACAAAATAAAGGAGAAAGCAAACAGAACAACATCCATACACAACATACATACGCATCGAGCCCCCTGAGGAGTACAGTGTGTTTGTGTGGGGAGGTGTATGCGTGTGCAGTAGGTGCTGAAAGGACGTTTCCTCTCTGGATGTCATGTCTAATGTCATTTTCTGCGTCTACATCGGCAGTTCTGGGTTTCCATTGTAACCGCTGCTCTCCAGTCCAGTACACACAAACACAAGTACAAAGATCAAACGCCACATCTTGCCACATTTGCAGCATAAACTCCCCATGGTGTGTTTGCGCGTGTGCTGTTCATCATAAATGAACGTTGGTTAAATCTGTTCCCATTCATGGCGAGGCGTTGGGCCGTCTCGATTCAGGCCTAATCGAAGTCATGTGTCATTGGTGAATCGTTGATGTCGCTCTGCTTGTTTCATTACTGAGTCATGGCCGCCATTTTTAACCTTTGTTCCAACTGTAGTAATAAACAGCAGCTATTGTAGTCAATAACATTTATTTGCAACAGATTATTGAATGACCTGTTATGTTTCTGCTGAGTGCTTCTGCATTTCATATAGAGATCCTGATCCCAGTTTGAGGCGTATAACTTCCATTTTAAAATGCTACAGTAAAACTTCTTTTTTATTTGTACACCTTTTTTGCAGTTGTTGTATAGTATCCTAGTTATTGACTTATGATCCAGTTTTGTTGATTTGATTATTTAAATATATCACTTTAAAATAGTACTGGGCATGAACTGATTTGCATTGTTGAAATGCTTTCTCAGGTATGACATCATATTAGCACAGATATGATATATGTTTGAACAGTGCACTAAAGGCTAACATTAGCCTGCTTAGCTTAATGGTCATTATCCGTTCAATTAACCAGGGTAACATTGATGTTTCAGTCACATTTCAAATGAAAATGAAAACTCAGCAGATCCTCAATCACCTCCTTCTGTTTAGTTTGTTTCGTCTGAAGTAGTCCACGTTGCTTTTGCGGCAGCAGATATGAAGGGTTGGCATTAGCCTAACATGACACCAGAGTTGAGGCTGTGGTCTTCCAAAAGGCCGTGGACCTGAAGTTGGCTTCTAATCAGATATCACCTTAAATGGCTTATTTTAAACAAATAAATAAATATTAGTTTTTTTTGTTTGTTTTGTTTTTATGGTTTGGCCCAAAGATGCTTCATATTTACATTTTTGTTAAAAATGGTGCTTATTAAAAAGGGAATAAGCCTCTGTTAGCCACTGCCTACCTACTAAAATAGGTTTTAGATATTTTAATTCTACTGTGATACACATTTTTGGCTGTACTATCTGCTACTACTTAAACATGCTTCATTACGGTCTCTTATTTTTTGGTATGTTCATAATGTCATTGACCCTTGAAAACTTGAACTCTGAATATAATGGATAGAGCACTGTGATGTAGGATAACCCGAAGAAATGATTGCAGATTGTTCAGTTTTATATAGTTGACATCAAGCCATTGAAAAAAAGGCCTCGAACTGTGATACTGATCGCACTTATTGAACTGAGACACAATTAATTTCTCCTAAAAGCTGTGCACAAGTCAGTTTCACACATGCAAAAACAGTTCTATAAAGTGCCAAAAATATTCTTTTTAGGTGAGTGAACCAGCTTTTTGAAAAGGTTCTTTAGAGCCATATACAACAGGGTTTCCATCAGAGAAAAGAACCATTCAAGAAGAAAATAGCTTAGTCATAGGCCTAAAGACATTTAGATATCAGTGCCATTAAACAGAGCTTAGTAGCTGCCTATAATCCACTTTGATTCTGAAATCAGTGCAACTCATCTATTGAGCCATCGATCAGTCACTCACACAGCTGTCACGTTATGAAGCCGTCATTGAGAGGCTGCACTTGTGGGAGCTGTGTTATCCTTCATCATTTTGAGGTAAAAACACTTTGTGCTTTACACACAGGGGATGAGAGTCCACATGCTAGTGTTATCCCTTCAGTGGATTCAGGTGTGTGTATGTGTGATGGAGGTTTGTTTGGTGGCAGGCTAATCAGATAGCTGTAATTGTGTTTACCCTGCTAAGGGAACATGTGCGCTGTAATTGGTGCCTTGATTAGAGCAGCAGCGCCACCGCAATCCTTCATTAAGCGCACCGCATTCAGAACAGCAGCAGCAAAGTGAGGGGCGGTGCCACAAGAGGTAGGACAAAAGATGAGGGGATGAAGTGGAGAATTGAAATGATGGCGAATGAGATAAAAGGAGAGAAGGAAAGGGTGACCACATGGAGAATAGAGGCCGAGAAGGTGCTTGATTAAGAGAAGGTTAAGGAAACAGATGGATGGACCACATTTCACTCTCTTTTATGTCTCCCTCAATGATTGACCCTTACGTTATTGAAACCGCACTCCAGCACAAGCAGAAGAACCAGGTTTGTCGGCATCCTTGGTTTCAAAAAGCCAAACAAAAGCAAAAGCGCATGGCAGGACAAAAGCGTGCCATGAGCGCTCATTAAAAACGTCTGTGTGGCAGACATTAAAGCCTCTTTGTGGAGCCTCATTTTGTTCAGGAGGAGCTCAGCAGCCAAGTGGGTTCTGAAGAACACAAGCGTGGGGTTTGAGGCCCCCACATTTTGAAATGGCATGCTCAAAGAAACCCGTACTGAAGTGCAGTATGGTGGTGGTGAAGCTGGAGGATTTGGCCTTCATTAAAGGCCTACTATACTTTACATTGTGTCATCGGGTTAGCTTGGAATAAAGTGAAGAAACATTTGATCTTCCTGGGCTTGGAAGAGTTCTAGCTAAATGTCATGAGGAGTTTAGAATGGGAAACTTACATTTTCCTCTAAATTGGTATATTATATATATGTACAGTGGTGATGTGCTAAGGAACAAAAAATGGTGTCCCATTGGTATCCATTGAAATGGATGAAAATGAACCCCTTAAAATTTCTTATTAATTATGGAATTGAAACCCTGTGAAACCCACGTGATGTGTTTCTTCTCCATGACTCGTGAGGCGTCTTGGAACAAAAAATTGGAGCATACGCAAAAACACATCTTTTTAGGTCAGAATACCAAAGCAGCCTGTTTTTCACTTCAACAAAACGTGTAATTTGACCAGGGTATTCAAACTTTTGCATACAAGTGTACTTAGCTTGACACTTTTTATGTGGTATTTGTGAAAGGGTTCCTTTATTGGATGTTTAGCATAATCTTATTCATTGTGTTTTTGCATGTTCTTGAAACAGGAAACCCTTGGACATGTTCCAAAAAGCAAACAAATTGAAGGATAATGAATGAATTATAACATTGGATCTATTTTCTTTTAGCCTTTTAATACTGCAATTTGCTTTTTCTTTAAAGGGCTGCATTCCTTTGGAGTTATGACATTGAAGAACTACTTAGAACAAAGTGTCCAGACAAAGAGCTGTTTATGAATCTTAATTTTTAAGACCGTCTGATTTTCATGTTTTTATTCGGGATCAATGTTGGATTTTATGTTGTTTAGCTAAAAATCGGTAGTTGCAGGTTACCAAAAGACAAACATTGAAATCTTTTTAGTTATATACTTTAAAGGATTAGAAGAATTGCTTGATTTGTGCTTCAGCAAGTTCAGAAAACATATGGACCGAAGGAAATTTTAAAATTAAGGTAAAATTTCACCCATGGACATTGAGTTTACAGGTTAATCTTCATTTGGCAAATATAAGAAACCATTTTAGAAATGTAGATTTAGAATTGGGTTCCAAAGACGATGAAGGTGCCCTGTGTGTGTGTGTGTGTGTGTGTGTGTGTGTGTGTGTGTGTGTGTGTGTGTGTGTGTGTGTGTGTGTGTGCCAGGGAGAAATGCTTGGCAGTGGAGCCATTGAGCCTAATTAATTGTGAAGGTGGAAGAGGGAAGAGTGAATTGCCGATTCATTTATCATCTGCCAGTCAGCATGTCGAGAGTGCAGGTTTGCATATGAGTGTGTGTGAGGAGGGCTTAGCAGCTGGCTGTGCAGTGCAGTACTGCTTGAGTGATGGGCTTTGGATGGAAGATTCCTGTGGTTTGTATTGGAGAGACATTCTCTCTCTCTCTCCCTCCCTCCCCCTCCCTCCTGTGACAGAAGATGTGCACAACTGTAGGCAAAGACAAGACGCTATCTTTATTATATTAATTGACTCTGCCGTTACAAAGGTCACTATCATACAAACGCTCACTTTATTCACACACATATGCAAACATTCCTACAGTATATAGGATCACACACGCATGCTTGAATGGCAGTGGGGATTACTGTTGCCTGCACAGGCGGATGTTGGTATATTGTGGGCTGTCTGCTCTCAGGTTGCCCATGGATACAGAAGAGAATAAGCAGTACACGGTGGGCTTATGTTCACGTGTTCTTTCATTTGTAATGGCCACTTGGCCCTGTGTGCATGCATATGCACATACATTGACAAATATTTGGACATTCTGCTAGAAGAGTTTTCTTCCTTTCACTATTTTTCCTCCTCTAGAATAATAGTCAAAACATCATAATTCTGAAATAAACACGGACCAAAGCATGGTAAACACATCAAAACTGCCTGTTTTGAATTCTTGAGAGTATCTTCACTTGGCTTTGATTCAGCTTTGCACATCAGCTACGCTCTTGATTTTTATGTTCAAAACAAATTTAAAGCATTTGATGTGGTAGTTTGAAAAATAAAATTCACAAATTTCTCTCGCCTCAAATAAAGAAAATCAGCTGAGGCATGTTTGGTGTCTGAAGTTTACTTCTTTAGTTTTACAAGTCTAATGAAGCTAACACGTAGTAGATGCCTATATGCCGCAGATTGTCATTGTGCAAACAAATAGAGGTGCCTGTAGTAGCTGAAAACAGTAGTAGCAACCATCATGTCCCACCAATACAGTTAATGTTAATACAGTAAGTAGTGATTTTATGCATGTTAATGTGTTTATTTAACAATTTCTAAAACTCTCATCATGACAGCCCAGTATTAATTATATTTATCATGTAGTATCTGCTTGGGTGGTCAAAGTTCATTAAATTAAATACTAGTGGTGGAATTCAACAAACCTTTGTTCAAAGCAGCTCCCAAAGTCAACTATCACTTAAAAAATATATATTTTTCACTGCATTAATATTTGTGTTTGTTCTAATGTTATATGGTGTTTTTCTACAAGCAAAAACACCTTTACTGCAAAGATAAAGGTCTTTGCAAAGATAAAAGCACTTTGCTTTTTTAACACTTTTACACAGTACACTTTTACACTATATGACCCCATATAAGATTGGGCCCAAAAAAAAAAAATCAAGTATGTATTTGTGTGTGTGTCAGTGAGAGTGACACAAGAAGTGAGTGTAAGAAAAGCGAGTCGCCCCTTCATTCCAGAGATGCTTTTGGCTGCATCCGCTGTGCTCACTGGTGCGCTAGTGCATAGTCTCCTCTTTGTATCCATTCATCAGAATTCTGCTTCTCCTCTCTGGCCCATTCTGTGGGCAGGGAAGATGACCAGTCATGGTCCACTCACCCTCTAAGACTGCTGCCCATGGGTTCATTTTAAAGGGTGTGTGGAAGACACCCTGGACCTGCCCCAGGGCTTAGCAGCCTACGTGTGTTAAAATCCAGTGACCATTTTAGAGCGTAGATGTGGCTGGAAGACCGACCTTAGAAGACATGAGAGCTTGAGAGGGGATCAAGCCACATGCACAAATTCATATGCGCAAATGCACACACACTGCTGACTCATTCTTCACCCCATCTGGCGCCATCTGTCCTCCTCAAGACAGGAAAGGTGATCACTTCCTCCTCCTCTCTCCTCTTCTGCTCTACTTTTGTTCTTCCCTTTGTTTTCTTTATTGGTTTGCAAAAACTTAGTGCATTAAAAGCTAAACCGAGGTCTGGAGTTAGAGTTAGTGTTTAGCCTGCTAACTTTAAACAGGGTTTGTCCTAACCCTGAGTCTTTCTGTCTCATGATGGTGTATCACTTGAGATACATCACCATGTCAACATGTGTTGCGTTCCTAACTCGCTCTAGAGCAGGTTAGGTTTGGGACTGTGGATCATAACCTCTCAGTTCACCTTCTGCATGTTGTAGAAATCTATTGACTGTGTAAAATGCTCCTAAGTAATTGTGATCATCTCAAATAATTGCGATTAGTTGATCATGTAATAATTGTGACAGGCCTAGCTAGATGTCGCCAAACAGATGGACTGTGTGTGCCTTTATATATACATGTACACATGTTTGTGTTGCCGCTGTTCATCTGTGTGCCTCTGTGTCACTTACAGTATTCGTTAGCAACTCCTCAACACCTTTTCCAAATCAATTTGTAAAGCAATTGACCAATTCCTGACTCCCCACAGGCTTCCCATTATGATTTTGTTCCCGTAATCGGGCCCTTCCGAGGCCACCTGCTCTCCTGTCTCCTCTCCGCATAGCCTCAGGCGCACACTGTCTCTCATTGTCAGGATCCTCATATTGATCGCCTACACTTCCCACAAAGCAGTGTGTGCAGTGGCACTTCTCAAGGCCTTGTCCTTCTGTTATCTGAGCCTGCTGAACACTGATTACACTCTGTTCAGCACTCTGTGGATATGCTGGTGTTTAAGCATGGGGTCAGGGTTTAATTGGTTGGTCTAGGGCGATATTTAGTGTGTGCTGAACTGCGAAAGGTGGAGAATTTAGCTACTCGAATGCTAGATTTTAAAGGAATAGTTCTGTTAAGCCATCACAGTTTTCTCTTTTCCCCAGATATAGTCAGGACATGTTTGATGACTCAGTTTTGCTTCTGGAGCTACTAGACAGGATGTAGTGAAGGGTCATATCATAGCAATTAAGGTATAACCTGTTAGTCTTGTGAAAACTATTCAACTATTCATAGCTTATTCATCATACATTTGCCTCAAGTCATGTAGAGTTGTAAAGAGAGAGACTTGCTCATGTGATTTCTGACAACATATGACCTATGCCAGTGGTTCTTGAACTGGGGGGGGGGTTGTTAAGGGGGCTGAAGAAAATTCTTAGATGTTGTATCTCAAGAAGTATTAGTAGCTTCAGCCCAGCCAAATCTGTAAAGGTGGTACTTGTTTAAAAGTGGTTGATTTTGCTGAATGCTAATAAAATGAGCTTGGCTGTACTTCGCCACTTAACAAGTTATCTGTAATGTCATAGAACAGGCCATATCTCTATATTGCACGTCAACGATAGCTAGCAAAATGAACAGGGTTCTGGAAAGACATGAATAAGAATATGTCTCAGCTCTCGTACATCAGGTGAAACTGTTTGTTTAAAGTTGCCTGGGGTGAGATAGCTTCGCAGGAAAAGGCAAAGGGCTGAGCTAAGCTTAATATGTAGTCAAGACATGTTTGACTCAATTTTACCTCTTCAGTTTTGCACTGGAGAATCAAAAGGGTGGAGCGGCATTTACTGTCCACAAATTAGGGCTAAGACAACAAAATGTTTGAGAACTGCTTTAAGAACTAATTGAGATCTGTACAAATGAGCAATTGTTACATACCTAAAAACAACCCGGAAGCCTAAATTTTGTTTCTTTTTTCTAGTTTTTTCAATTTAACCCCCATACTGAAAACCTCATCTAAGATTCAGGTTAGAAGGGAAGCCGTTGCTCAGAAAGACACAAAAACACTTGCATGCACACATACATAAAAATCAGTGAGCTTTTCTTCCTTTATATGTGTGTAAGGATGTATGTATGCTATAAAGGGTGTGTCAAAGACAGGAAACACAGTGTTATGCAGAAATGAAGGTCATGAAGTAATGTCATAGGCCTCTTTCTGCGACTGGACAGTCCATACTGACTGTTTTGAAAATCTCTCCTACAGAGAGATTAACTATGCATTAACATAGTTAAGATGGTGTTTCACTGTATTTATTTGGATGTGGTTCACAGGGGTTCCTTGCTTTAGATGTGTGTTGGTTAACATGGTCACTTGGTTAATATGTAGCACCATCTCATAAAAGCTGTCATCTGCTGTGTCATGGTGAATTTCTCTCTGCACAGTAGCAGTGTTTCACCAGCTGTAACACACATTCAACTCGTCAGTTAATTATTAAGCTTCTCTAGATCTGAATCCAGCATATTGTATTTAAAAGGGTAGATTTAAAAGATTTATGATGCATTATCCAATGAATCATGCCATTCCTGTGTAATCTAAAGGGCATACATGAAAGCGACCTGGATGTTTGATGAAGCGGTTCAATTTGGAAAAACATACACTAAGTGAACATCCACGAACGTACAATAAGCTCTATAAACACTGGATTATTGAGAAAGGAGACTGGAGTTAAAATTTGATGTGCCAAATTTGAGGGTGTATTATATCCAAATCAAGTGAAAGGTGTATTTTTAGGGGCTCAAAAGTAAATGGACAAACTCACAATCATGAAATAAATGGTCATTTTACATACGTGGTTGCAACTCCTTTGTAGTCAATGGCTGTCTGAAGTTTGGAACCTATAGTCTTCCCCATACAGAGTTTCCTACCCTGTTATGCTCTGCCAGGCCTTTACTGCAGCTGTATTCAAATCCTGCTTGTGTTTACCTGCAGTCTTGCCTTCAGTAGGTGAAGTGCATGTTGCTCTGGATTGAGGTCAGCTGATTGACTCGGCCTTTGCAGAACATTCTGCTTCTTAGTGTTTTAAGTGGAACAAATGTCCATCACTTTATTTTGAGGCCACTTATATCAATGGAACATGTCATTTACTTCTTACAACATTCTATTAATGTTGTATAGACTGGTATAAGCTGTTATTATGTATTCAAGCATTGTTTTATAAACATGTTGATCAGTGATTATGCATGTAGGTAGCTTGTAAGTACAGTGTTTTTAAAATGCTTATTCAGGAGTGCTCACTCTTTATTTATGTATTTGTTGTTAATTTTTTTAGTTTTGCTTACTGCTTATTTTTATAACACAATCATCTATGTCTGGTTTTCTGCATTTAGCTAGTGTTGAACTTTTGCCTGTTTTATCAGATGGCCTTCGATCATCCTGTTGAAAATGTGTATTACACTTGAAAGTGAATATGTAAATGCCATTGCACTGTAATCTAAAATGTACAACAATAAGGACGCATTATAGCAAATCCAACTCTAAACTGTGCTGTAAAGTATTTCTCAGGATTTGAATTGAGAACCACTGAGGTTTAAGGACCAAAGTCAAAGCATCTCCCTGGTGTATAGTAGATATAGTCTGTCTAGTTGGTGGTTGACTGGTGCACTTCCCTGTGGGCCAATGGCATGATGAATGTACCTTAACAGACGAAGACTGGGCGATTGTGCTGTTTTCAGTAGCTGAATGGTGGTGATGGTAGTGGTGCTGTGTGTGTGTGTGTGTTTGACTCTTGGCAGGAGTAAAAGACTAATTCGCCAACGTGCTCGCCCCACAGCTCAGGAGATGAGTTGGCGGTGGGTGCAGGCAGCGGGACAGAGAGGATTATGAGGATGGCGCTGAGGGGACAGAAATGAAGAGTTCATTTTGACCCCAGTGTCAGCAGTTTCTGCTGAGAGGAGATACTGCACTCTGTGGAAAGCCCTCAGTGAAGGCCTTTTCAACCCTTTGGCTCTTCAGTGTACTGATGCCTATGGTGCATGGAAGTCTAATACCACATGGACTATATTGGAAAGTTTGCATCTTGATTATAGTCTAGACTAGTGGTCCCCAACACTGTTGCTGTAGCAAGCCCTGCCCTGCACTTTTACCCAGCTTACCCTGCTCTAACACTTACTTCAGGAACAACAAATTAATTAGATCATGTGTTTACCAGGGGGCATTTACCAGGATCAGGATTGCGAAACATTGGTGTAGTCTCCAGATTTTTAATAACCTCTTTTAAGTAATTATATCAGATGACCATATCCTAATGCAATGGCATCTACATTCTTTTTGTAAGACGTGTCCACACCTGGCTAAATACAAACTACAAACCACCTTCAGAAAGGGATACAAAGGGGACAGCCTAATGAGTTGCCATTTCAGTCTGAGACAAAAGCAGCTGTGCAGCTTCTACCCACCTGTTTCTGTTTCTAAATGTTTTTAACAGATCAAAAATGTTACATGAACTTGAACGCTGGCAAAAAATGGAGTGATGGACTGATATGATAGTCATAAAATCCTGGAGATGCATCCAAGACCCATACAAATGCCAGGTGTAAACAGTTTTGTGTTGCTGTCCATTGGTGATCAGATCCTTTGCAAGAGATATTAATACTAAGTGTCAATACTAACAGGTCCTGCATATGACATGTCTTGCCAAAATATCATTTCTTACAGTTAACATACCAAATCCAGCTCATTAGGTACTCATCAAGCTCTTGCAGAGTGTATAAGGAACTGTAAAGGACAGTGAGTTGAGAAGCCCTTATCTAGGCTAACATGCAATAAGATGATTCTCTTGTGCGATGCAGCAAATTAGCTGACATACTTTTGAGAAGTCAGTAATAAATTATTCATTTCCATCCTGTAGCAGAACTATTGACAGTATGCTATATGTTCCAACTTCTCCTCTGCTGAAAATAGCATAGACAGAAAGATGGTTACATCTTCCAGGAGATCTACTATAGAGAAAGAGAGAGAGCGCAGAGAGAATCAAAGATCTTTCACTGGAGGCAGAGAGTGAGTAGTCAGTTTCTTGAACCTCTGGTTAGAATGTTAGGAGTGCATGCAAAGGAAAGCTCACATGAAGGAAACCGTTAGTGTTGTCAAGAACCCATGCGCCAAAAAACGTAATCGATTTATAAACCAAGTGATGCTCAACATTTTGTCAAAACACGTTATTTGACATAGTCAGTTTGACTTTAAAGATGCCACTCTGACACTCTTGTCATAAAGCTAACAGTGGTTAGTGCTATGGAAAAAGGTTTGTCGTACATGAGATGTGCTTTGTCAGTTGTCACAGGCTGTCATCGTGTTTTGCCAGGCGGTCTGAGAGTGTCTGTAGAAAGTGCTGTCAGATTATTCAACGAAAACATTACCTCTTTAAAGGATTTTCCCTCAGCAGAGCCTGTGCCTGTATTAGCTCTGACTTCACTCCTCTCTAGCCCAGGCTTGCTTGTGTGTATGTATGTGTGAACATGAGTGTGTTTGTTTGATGAGCTTTGTGACCTTAGCCACCGGTCATGTCCCTGAATGGTTAGCTTAGAATGGATAAGCAGCTTGGCTTGCCTTAATGGGAGAGACTGGAAGTGTCATCATCATTATGCTAACCTTGTAGCTTAGCACGACTTAGTGTCCACCAAAGGTCACTTAGATCTTAATGCGAGTCTTTGCGACTTGTCATTGGAGTTGCACTGGCTGAGATACTCTGCCTAAGGGGCTTTTGGCTACAAAAACAGATTTACTTTGATTTCTAAAATTTTTCCAGTGGACTTGAAAAACTAGCATCAGCTTTAATTGAAGGAATGCTAATGGCAATGCTAGCGTCTTTTGCCCATGTTATTGCTGCCCAGTTATCTTTTTCCTTGGAAAGTTCATTTGCAAGGCCCATGCAGTTCACTCCCTTCATGTTGCACCTCCAACAAAATGGCTCTCGTGTCTGACCTCAGTTTTTCACTGGAACAAAAATCAGACGCCACATTGATTCTGGCCCATCAGGTAACATTTAAGTTGCAGGGCTGCCAATAACTGCTGGGAGCTCTTATTTAGCAAGCCGAGCACTCAGTGAGCGTGTGTTTAGGCTCAGGACAAAAAGCCCATTGACTGGTGCATAGGTCCATGCATAGCGAAGAAAGGTCAAGCTATGGATGCTAGTCATACCTGTAAGCCTGAATAAAATGCCATTGATTTTTACCACATGCCACATGAACGAATCCCCCGAGAACGTTTCAGAGGCCAGTGCCTAGCCGAAGTCAAGAAAAGGAGTGAAATATATTTCATGAAGGTGCTCAAATGGATTCTTTGGAGTGAGCCCTTACAACGGAGGTCGTGAGATCTACCACCCTGCAGAGTTTAGCTCCACCCCTAATCTAATACTCTGGTACAAGTGATGAAGGCCTTCGGGAGCATCTGAATATTAGGGCCAGGCATGTTGATCCTGCGCCGTCCAAGGTGGTAGATCTCCAAGACCCAGGCTGTTTTGCGAGGCACTGAGTATTCACATGCACTGATGTAGAGTGCTAATTTGAGCACTTTTCCCCTTTTTTGAGTGGCATCAGCAGTGACCATCACTTCAGTGTACTCCTAAGCATAATCATAACTAGTGAGTCATAAACTAGAAGATTTATGTCCGTATCTTGGTCTCAGACTCTCCACCTACAGAAGTTAACGGACCATCTCATATTTATTGTGTGGCAAGACATCCACAAGATATCCTCCAGATTTCTAGCTTGTGAGATTGGTATCTTGGATGCTTGTGTTTAAATGGCAGTAAACGGAGAACCTGGAGATGTGCTGAGTCACAGTCTGAGACTGCAGGCTGTGTGAACTTGCGGAATGGGGCTTTTTGTGCAGGTCTAGCTGTGCTGGTCTTTGTATATGGAGAGAAGGCTGGGTCATGTCTCCAGTGATTCAGGGCAGGGTGACACAAGGACACTGTATGCTAATACAACAACTGTTGCAAAGCCATAAAAGTTTACCACATAGCGCCTGAGGTTGCAGCTTTTTAAGAGCCTGCTATTCTCAGTAGGACACGACTCAAAGGAGCAACAAATATACAGTCTTAAAAACATCAGAAAGAATATACACGGACACACACACTCTATCTATTCTGTCTTCATCGATTTGGGTTGTAAAAAGACCTTTATGTGCCAGGAGCGGCACTGTTTGTCCCTGATAATGAGAATTGTTTATGCACCCTTTGGTCCACTTAGATACACACACAAATTGGTCCCCTCTGCTACATCCCCACTTTGTATTTACTCTTCAAAACTTTTAGACCCTTCTCTCTCTTGTCTCGTCTTTCTCTCCTCTTTACAAAGTCAGAGATGGACTGAGGAAAATGGCTAAATGGAGTATCTGCTCTATATACAATTACATAACTATGCTAGTGCGATTAGGTGAGAGGATGAACAAGGAAATGCAAGATGTAGGATACGTAAGGCAGGTGTAATTTTTTCACAGCACTGCCCTCCACTGACCAACACACCTCTTAGGCATAGTCAGAGGTCAAAATCAGTGTGTTTTGTACTTGCATTACTGTAAACTCCATGCTTGTTGCCATTTGTTGAGTCATGAAATGTCCTTGATATGGTTTTTAATGGTAGCATCCTGTCCTACTTTTGAAAGACAGGTAAATGTGAACAAGCAACCCCCTTTCACTGCAATGGTAGTCATTAATGTCAATCATGCATTTTCAACACTTGTGTTTTTTCACAGACACACTTTTGAGTTACTTCTTTCAAAGTTGTACAAAGGTGTACCTGCACAATAGACCGTGGAATTGAGAGCGAGCAAGGGTTGGAGAGAGAGTGAGCAAGCAAGACAGAGAAAAAGAATCAGAGAGAGAGAGAGAGAGCCTGGCTAAGTCCTTAAATGAGAACAGAGATGCCTTTGCTTGTTCTGTGATGCACTTGGTTGGGTATTCATAGAAGCTGCCCAAACCATCGATCGGCCCTGCACTAGAGACATGGCCTATCTGACAGCATGCTATTAAAGAGAGCTAGCATTGCATAGAGCATTGCAGCGCTGAGAAGAAAACCTGCTATCACTGAAACAGAACTGCAGGCATGTCCATTGCCGCTGCATAGGCCATTGTGCTCTCTGAGAGAGAGGGCTTTTATAGTGATGACCAGGAACTCTTCTGTCTGTGTGTCTGTGAGCAGATTGGGCATAATGAAGCAGGGTCCTGTTGTTTCCACCATCGATAATTTAAGCTTCCAAACACTTCTCCAAGAACAAGTGTCTACGGAGATTCCCTCGAAAGGGCCTCCTGGCTTGTTCGAACCTCCATATACTGAGGAGCACATTGCATGTTGTTTCATTCATATTGCTTTGTCCTAGCGAGATTTATTACAGAATATTTGGGGCCTCTTTCAAGTGAATCACCCTGTATAACTGTGTTTAAATTAATGTGGCTAAAGAGTGTGTAAACTTATGACTTCAACTATTCATTTAAACACAGTTTTGGCTCAGAAGTTTACAAACATGGTAGGATTGCCTTTAAATTGATTAACATGGGTCAAGCGTTTTAGGTAGCATTCCAGAAGCATATCATAATATGTTGCTGAAATGTTGTCCCATTCCTAGTAACTGGTGTTAATGAGTCAGGCTTGTCCATGCTAGCGCATGCTTTTTCAATTCTGCCTATATGGGATTGAGAGCAGGGTTTTGTGACAGCCACTTCATTACCTTCACTTTGTTTTCCTTAAGCCATTTTGCCACAACTTCAGAAGTATGCTTGGGGTCATTGTCCATTTGGAAGACCCATTTGCACCCAAGCCTTAACCTGGTTGATGTCTTGAAATCTTTCCTTATTATGCCATCTATTTTGTGAAATGCACCAGTCCCTCCTGCAACAAAGCACCCCCATGATGCTGCCACCCCCATGCTTCAAAATTAGGATGGTATTCTTTTGATTGCAAGCCTTCCCTTTTTCCTGCATACATAATGATTGTCATTATGGCCAGATTGTTTAGTTTTGTTTCATCAGACAAGAGGACATTTCTCAAAAAAATAAGATCTTTCTGAACAGGTACAGTAGCAAACTGTAACCTGGATTTTTTTTTTCTGGTGGTTTTGGATCAGTGGCTTCTTCCTTGCTGAGCCGCCTATCAGGTCATGTCAATAGGACATGTTTTACTGTAGATACTTTTATACCTGCTTCCTCCAGCATCTTCGCAAGGTTGTTTGCTGGTGTTCCTGGATTGATTTGTATTTTTTGCACTAAAGTACATTCAGCTCTGGGAAACAGAATGTGTGTCCCTCCTGAACAGTATGATGGCTGCATGGAGCTTAACCTTGCATGTTATTGTTTGAACAGATGAGCGTGGTACCTTCAGATGTTTGGAAATTGCTTCCAAGGATATATCAGACTTGTGGGGCACCAGAATTTTTTTCATTGGGTCTTGACGGATTTGTTTTGTAAGTTATTTATTTATTACATTTCCCAATAATGTCAATCAAATAAGCAAGTAGGCCTTGTAGGTAGACTCAGTGTAACTGAACAGGTACACCTCAGATTACTTCAAATGATGTCAATTAGCCTATCAGAAGCTTCTAAGTACATTATATAATTTTCTGGACTTGTCCAAGCTGTTTAAAAGGTGCAGTCAAATTGACTGAGTGAAATTGAGTGAAATGATCTGTTAGTAAATATTTGTTGCAAGAAGTGCTTGTGTCATGTACAAAGTAAATATAATAAAACAAATTATAGGGGTTTTGCATTTGACAAGCATTTTCTGTTAATCAGTCTCATAAACTGTCATATTGTTATAATGTTACCCTGTTATATGTGCTGCATTGTTGTTCACCTCAAGGAGTCAGAGTCACTCTGGGTAGCTTAACATCTTATACAAATATGAGCATAGCAGCAATCTGTGGCCAAACTACAGCCATTCTAAAATCAGCAAAGAAGCTGTTGCTACTTATTAGATAGTCTCGTCACTGATTCCAATTAGAATGTCATTAAGCCCTTCTGAACCTACCGAGGTCTGGACCTCAATGTCCTCATGCTAGTTAAGGCCAGCTTCATGTCACAAAGATTCATTAGCAGATTATGCTGCAAGAGACGTTTTGTTCTGTCAGCTCATCACTGAAAACAACCAGACTTTCACTTTCTGTCTATTTCTGACTGCCTTTGGTTGTGTATGTGTGTTTAGCTGTGAGACTGAACTTAGAAAAAAAGTATGACTACCATAAAATATATCACTGTAAAGGAATTCATAAAGTGTTGATTTACTGTTGTTACTAATCATTTTAAGGTTAGAAAAGTACTACACGAGTATCAGTGGGTTTCTACAGTTTGGAAGCTGTGAATATGTGAATATAAATGTTAGTGACTCTAGAGGCAGATGTATACGAGAAATAATGAAATAAAAAAACCCTTCAGTTTCATGCTGGTAATGAATAGAGTTGAGCTTCTTCAGTTGAACATGTGCACTCTCTCTCTTCCTGTGTTGACAGTGTTTACAGGCAGGCCAGGCTTGTTTATTAAAATACAATCAAGCAACATTCTGCAAATGAGCTCAGCATGGGCCAAAATTAATCTGGGCCAGCGGGCCTGTGCCACTCTGAAGCACCACTCATTCAAATCAGAGAGGCTCTGTGAGAGGTAGGTCAGGTTGTCTTTTGGTAAGTGTATCTGAGTGGAAATTCAGAATAGTTTAATTATAGTGAACAGGTAGGTCTATAGATGAAGATTTTATTGCCATGGGAACTCTTTTAGAGTGAGTGTTCTACTAATGCTCCCAAGAACTGTTTCAGATACACAATCCAGTCTTTGGTAGCACTGCCTTACATGCGGAGGATACCCGGAGCTCAGAAAGAGAGTGTGCCAGAAAGGCAATGACATTTCAGCAACTCTGAAATAGAGGGTGGTGTGGGAGGAAAAGGCAAGGGGCAAGAAAACAGACACAGATCGCTCTGATCAGGGAAGAATGTGGAAAATGAGGCTTCAGCATGTATCTATGTGTACATATGTATTTTGTGCAGCTATTTATTATCTGTACATGTTTAGTTGTCTGTAGCACCCAAATATCCATAAGAAGGATTAATAAAGCATGCCTGTCTGTCCCTCCATCCATTCATCCATCCAACCAATCATCCAGCCATCCACCCATGCATCCATTCATCTATCTAGCCTGTCAACAATCCAGCCGTCCTTCTAATCATCCATCCACCTTTCTGTGTATCCCTCTATCTATCCATCTCTCCAACTATCAGTCCAACAGTACATCCAGTCATTCATCTGTCCATTTAGCCATGTATTTGTCCATTCTTCCTTCTCTCCATCCATCCATCCATCCATCCTGTTACACACATACTAGACCTGGTAATTAACTGATGATTGTGTTCAGCAGGCTCTGACCAATATAAAAATTGTGTCACCAATACCAGGTTTAAGAAGCCTAATTCCAAAAAAATGACGAGCTGGTACATTTAACCCGTGAAATGGCCAGGAGACCTCAGCGAGTCTAACGTTTTACTACCCTCTGCTGTTGCCTAAAAATAGCTCAGCTGTTTTGCATTGCAGTCCATGTAGTTCCTGAAAAATAAGCCTTTGTGTGTAATCAGCCTGAGATTTTCAGGGATTTAAAAGTCTAAAATGAAACTGACACCAATACATTTATCAGTACGTTACTGACTGATGCTTATTAAATAGTTTTCTGAGTTACAGTCTGTTATCCTGATTCTAAAATTGACATTTAGATTCATGTTTTGGTTTAGATTTACCAGCTCAGCCTGTGTTAGTGTGATGGAATTATTTTTCCCCTTTTAAAACTCACCCATGAACATGAAACCACGGAAACCATTGATGTTGAGTTTTTCGCATCAGTCACTTGGTACATGATAGAACAGCTCATGCCACAGACAAACTCATTAATTATTAGCAGTATTTTTTTGTCTGCCAGTGTTACTGGCTAAGTGATGCATTGATTGGGCTGTAATGCTGAGCTGTTCTCCTGCCCTCAGGGATCAGAGTTTTGCACTCAGCAGTGTTTTTGTGGGCTTTGAGTCATAAGGTTGTCCTTGCATGTCTAGAAATGTTAGTCTAGAGCAACTAATGTAGGCTGTGAGTCCACTAGTCATGAAAAGGCTGCTTCATCATACCTGACTATGGTTTCATGGTACTAAGAGTACTTAGGCCAAGCATTGTGTTTGGTCTTGCTGGATTTATTGTGCCTCTCAACTCTGCTGTGATGCTATTAATTTGCATTATATGTTTATAATATTCTAATAGATCCTAATACATTTGACTTAACAATTGTGTATTCTGTCAGTGACTGGGTTTGGATGTGTTCACAAAATATATATGGCACCAGTTTTCAGTTGATGAATTGTCTCTGTGTGCAGATACAACAGACAATTGAATGAAAGTCCTAGCTGTAGTGAAGCATATCACAAATCTTCCTGCCGCGCATGTGTGTTTGTGTGCGCGTACACTAGTTCTCCCTCAGGCCTTGTTGGCTGTTATTAAAACGTGCTTTTCCACCAAGAATGAACCCAGTCATAGTTTACTTCTGGTTTACAATGGATTCCAATTACCTGAGTCTTTTTCCATCCCGCCACTTAATATCAGCAATTAGCTCAGCTCAGAGTCAGTATACAGTGGAAGAAACATGGAGAAGAGTGTGATAGATTTCTTGCTTCATTGAGAAAGAGTTATTGCACTCTTCCCTTACAGTGTTTACCTTATGCTGTTATGTAGCAATAAAATTGCCTTTTATTTTTCCACAGCTGAGGTTTTCATAAAGTAAATGATGAGCGCAGGGAGAGGTAGGCCAGTGGGAAAGCACTTAGTGTTGAGTTATAGGCACTGTGGACTCCAGCAGTAGCCATTTTGATTTTCAAGCAGCATTACATGGCACAGGCCTGGCTGTGTCCATTACTAAGTGTGCTCCGAGATCCGCTCCTCATTATTTAGGTCTAACCTAGCATTTGGTTTTAATGAGGAGCATTGTCGTTTATTGTCATGTAACCAGTGTCTGACCAGTCCATCCATCATGCAGGACTTAACAGAGAGGAACCTGAGGCAAATGGATTTATGTACAGAGGCTTCCAAGTGTCATAATTGGGCATAGTAGAGGTCAAAACACAGGCAGATAACTTTGAAATAGCTATATCCATGATTAAGGCCTGGAAGTTAAAAAAAAGATATGTTTGTCTGAGTTGTTATTCCAGTGAAAGATTAACACTTTTTACTTCTACTTTTAGCCCAGTCGTCACTCAAAAAATTATTTTCTAGTTTTTATTTAAGAACTTGTCTTACTAGAGAGTGTTTAAAATTGGACACTGCAGTGCACATTCAGTTTAGAACCACACTTGGGGATCATTTAATGTGGTAATAACAACAATTACCATAATTACAGTGACCAAAACGTAATCATACATCCAAGGAAGGATAGCCTAGCAGGGGAAAAAGCACAAGGACATGATCAATATGCAAATAGATGGAGCCAGAAGCCAGTAAAATCTTTGAATACAAGAAAGGATTAGACAAGTTCCTATAAGCAAGAATAATTGAGTAAAATGGAATACACAAACACACACACACACACACACACACACACACACATGTATATATATATATATATATATATATATGTACAACATATTTAATTTACTTGAGTATGTGTCTGACAGCAGAGGAAAAACCTATGAAACTGGGAAAACAGTTCATTTTTCTTGATAGACTTTGGCTTTTATGCTCTTTTAAGTTCCATTAAGATCAACATGCTTTGTTGCCTTTATGTACATGAGGGTCATTTCTACATTTTCTGAGTGTTTAGCGCTTCCTAGGTGGTCCACATCTTCACACTGTCCGTGCTCCCAACACACAGGAGTGGGCAACAGGCCAGGGTGAAGACTTTTTTCAGCAGTTAGGCTCAGGAGCAGTTAGAGTACAGTGTAAACATTCCATCATGAAAACCGTATGACACACATCACAATTATTGTTTTTTTTATTATTTAAATGTACAATGTGAGCATATGTATGTTAAAAGTCTGAAAGGTCTAGTGAGTGGGAGCAGATTTGTCAAAGGGAGTAATAGGCCATTTTTGCAGGAGGTACTGTAAGATTAGGGAACCCTGCTGGCCGGTGCAGAGGCAGTGACATGTTATTGAATGAGTGCTTCAATTGAAAGTGACAGTGTGGATGGCGGTGGGGGAGGAAAGGGGGAGAGGTGCCCTCTAGTAGCACTGGGTCACAATTGCCAACAGCGATGCCTCAGGGTTGCCGTGGTGATTGACAGATCACCTGTCACCTGTCATGCAGCACCTGCATGTGGTCCGACAAGACATTCTGGAAAACTGATGCTTTTTTTTTTTTTTTTTTAATTTTATTATTTTAATAAACCAGATGTGTGTGACACGTGATGGTCAGTGCATCACAGCTGAGAGAATAAGAAAACATCTCGATGAAACCTGCATTATATCATACAACCATGGAATAAAATGTGTGACCCATATAACTTTAATACGGCCAAAAATGCAGCCACCTTTAATAGTTTTAGGTGAACAGTGCTTTACTGTTAATTATAAGGTGAATTGTCATATATGACTCTTGGTTGTCACTTCTTAAATGCTTTTGCAAGTTCAGGCCTACCAGTAGGATATCCCATAGTCGAGCTTTACACAAATAACGTAGCGTGCTTCATAAGCTCTTAGTTAGCTCTTATTCCTCTTATTTATCATCCAGTCTCTTTGTAGAAAGATGTTTTTTGTTACAACATGTCTTCTTCATATCACAGGTTAGGTTTGGCTGTATTTTAAATGCTATGTTACTTTAATTATGATGTTTTTTGTGTTTAGACCAGAGATCTGCACCCCTATAGATTCCTGTGGGACCCATGAGACCCAACACAATATCTTGCGGTGCAGGAGTGGGCAGTGGGGAAAAAAGCAACCTGTAAGGGAGTGGGCCAAAGCACACGTGAAGAGAAATCCCTCTAATTGATGAATAGCCTAAATAAAGTAGAATGATCGTCATGTATATATATATATGTATAAACATTGAATGTAGTCATTCTGAAGATTTGCGAAGCAGCTGATCACATGAACAACACGCTGATTCTTCCTCCCAGAGGAAACCAGCTCAAAACATTAAGAACAGACAGACATTAACATTGCCCAGTAAACAAAGACCTAACAGTAACAGAGCCATTAGAACAGTATAGTAAAGAACAAGAACAAGTCGCATTCACTAATAAACAGAGCAGTGTATAGAGAGAGCACAGTCGGCCAAACGAGTGAACCTAGAGGCTGCTGCATAAAGTTCCGCCCCTCTTTGTCAGCTCGAGCTCTCTGATAGGTAAAGCAGAGTGGAAAAAACGAGAGAGAGCACGTGCAAAAAAGAAAAATCTTGCACATAACACTGGTTTAATTCCTGTATTGTGTTTACTGGGAATAAATGGTGAATGGTTAAGTTACTTCACAGTGAGCCAGATGACCAGGCCTGCCGCGTTATTTCAGCAGAGGATAAAACATTTGTGAACAGACTGTGTCAGATGTGGGATTTCAGTTTACCTTGATAGAACTGCGCAGGCGGGTGTGGGGGGAAAACGTTTCGGTTGTAGCCGGGAGCGGGACTGAAAACAGTCCCACGCAGACCTCATTCAGATTTAGTTCAGTCTATTGCAGCAGACTAGTCTGGCAAGTGCAGCTGGCACATGAGTGTGAAACTTTTCTGAAATGAGTGGTTTGCCTCACATCTGAGGTGTGTCGGCATTACTAAATCACCGAGCAATTAATAATTCAGTATTCAAATTAGTGTTTCCAGATATTATAATCCAACAGATATATTAGTTGTGAAGTGCAGAAAAAACAAGGAAGCTTGAAGAACCGAAACTGGACCTAGTCTAGCATGCGTACAAGACTTCACAAAGGCACTAACAAACCAAGCGCTATTTATACAAACACAGGACTGAAAAACTAACAAGACACTAGGGATCACAATGGTAACAAGCAGAAGAGACTGCAGCTTCCAAGACCTCTGTGTGTGTGTGTGTGTGTGTGTGGCCTCAAATGGAAAAGTAGATGAGTCAAAAGATTTCCTATGGGTCCTGAGGTTAACACTAGAATTGGATTAGATGTGGCATAGCAGCATTTAGCTGTATTGATACACAAGTCCCCACAACGATAGCAATAGCAATACAACGTCTGCATGTCTGAGAGTAAGAGAGAGACAGAGTGACTGAGAGGCATAGAGAGAGACAGAGTGACTGAGAGACATAGAGAGAGACAGAGGGACTGAGAGACATAGAGAGAGACAGAGTGACTGAGAGACATAGAGAGAGACAGAGGGACTGAGAGACATAGAAAGAGACAGAGGGACTGAAAGAGAGACACACAGAGGGACTGAAATAGATAGACAGAGGGACCAGACGAGAGAGTGTAAAAAAGTGATACACTAAATATCCAGACTTACAGATGTCCAGACCGCTGTGCTTACATACAGTATATTTTATAAAGGCAGGCATTTCACTTTTATTACAGCGGCAGTTAAAGGTCACACGCAGTTTGTTAACGTGATGCTGCAGCTGGTCATATGTTATCTGATGACAGAAAGCCGGGCTCTTTATTTCCTTGTTATCACTAAAGATTGACCCTGTCCACATGGGAGAAATATTTCTTTATTTTCTTTCTCCCTCTCTCCATGTTTTCGTTGAAATGCACAGCAGGATTACGGCAGTGACAGGAGAGATTTAATTACAACAGGATGAATCCCTCTCTCTCTCTTTCTCTCTCCCTCTGTCTCTCTTCCCCCCTAAATTAATTCTGCTTGAGACGTTGCAGCCGTTTGATGAAGTGTGTGTGAATCTGAGCGTGATCCCACACCAAGAAATGATATCAAACACTCAGTTGGAATCTGCCCTACGTGCCGAACCAGAGGGAAGTGTGTGTGTCTGTGTGAGTGAGGGACCTTGAAATGTCGCCAGTGGATGGAAACCTCTGCATGTGTCTGGACGCAGGTTCAGGTTATTTAATACTGCAGAGTCTCTCTATGACATTTATTACTCTCCCTGCTGACTCGCCTCCCCCCTTAACCCCCCCCCGCCACCACCACCCCGTATCTCTCTCTCCCTCTCTCTCCCTCTCTCTCCACCTCTCCCCATCCTTCTGTCTGTCTCTCTCAACCCCTATTCTCCTCCTGCCTCTCTCTTCTCTCCATTTATTTTTGCCTCCCTTCTGTGCCTCTCTCTTTATCTGTCCTTTTCTATGTTTCATTTCTTTCTCACTCTTTTTCTGCTTCTCTCTCACTCTTTCACTCTCTCCTCCCCAGTTCTCGTTCTCGCTCTTCTCTTTCGCTTGTTTCTCTCTCCACCCATCCCTTTTTCTCCTCTCCACTTCTCAGATTTCTCCATCTCTCTCTGTCCTAACCTCTCACCCCTCTCTCTGTCATCCATCCCTTTCTTTACTCTCCATCTCTCCATCTCTGTTCCTCCCTCCCCGCTAGTCCTCCTGCCTCTCTCTCCTTTCTTCTCTCTTGCCATCCCTCCCCTCTGTCCATTTCTCTATATCCTTCTTTTTATCCCTCGCTCTTTCTCTCTGTCCTTTTTTCATTTTTTTGCCCTCTCTCCCCATTATGCCTCACTCCTTCTCTCTTTTATCTTCTGTCCCTTTTTTCTCTCAAGCTGTCTTTTCTACTTCTCTCACTCTTTCTTACTGTCTTTTTTCCTCTTTCTCTCTCCTCCGCAATGCTCCAGTTCTTCTCTCCTCTCCATTTCTCTCATTTCTCTCTCCATCTCTTTCTCTGTCTCAACCCATCTCCCCTCTCTTTATCATCTGTCCCTTTCTTTTCACTCTCTCTCTCTCTCTCTCTCTCTCTCTGAGATGTATAGAGGCCATCTGTGATTGGCTAACAGGCTGAGACTTGCTGTATGTCCTGTTTTTGTTGCTGAATGAAGTGCTGCATGGTTCTGTGTTGATGATGAGTGAAATGAAGGTTGCCAGGCTGCTTTAAAACCATTCTCTCTGATAGATGTGCTGAATAAGTGAGTTGACAGAGGGGACCACTGTAGGGAGAACAGTGATTCCATGCTCTCTCTCTCTGTGTATCTGTCTCTCTGTCAGTGTCTCTCACCCTCTCCTGTGTCTGTAAGTCTGTTTGAATGGATTTGTGTGGGTTTTCAGCTATAGAAGTTGGGCAATATACGTAAGAAGTTTATCACTGTTTAAGTTGAAGGTGGAGACATGCCTCATGTACATGAACACATGAATATCCACACACATGCATATACACAGTCTTCAAAATTCAGTGATATATAGTGATTGTTCGGAAGGGAGAGATATTAGATTCCAGGAGCTGTTATGGAGGAATGATTAATACCACACACACACCCACACACGTGTGTGCACAGAATAGTCTGATTAATACCTCACCTGATTAATAACCTGTACCTCTATACATCAATCAGATCTAGACAGCTTCAGAGAGAGACAGAGTCAACTAAGGAGAGGAAGAGAGATGGACAGAGAGAAAGAGCGTAGATCGGTAGATAGGTAGGTAGGTAGATGGATAGATAGATAGATTTGAGACAGTGTGAGGATGGATGGATTAAGACAAAGAGGTGTGTGTGTGTGTGTGTGTGTGTGTGTGTGTGTGTGTGTGTGTGTGTGTACATATATGAGACGGACAGATGGGTATATAGAAAATGATAGTTACAGCTAGTGAAAGATGGAAATGGGTGGTTGGATACAAACATAGATAGACATAAAGAGAATGATAGATTAGGTAGATAGATTTATGGATAGATTGATGATAGAAAGGTGGATGGATGGGTAGAGATGGATAGGAAGAGAGCTCATGCAGTGTCAGGGTCTGTTTGGAGAGGAAGGTGTGTATGCCATGTATTCTGATATCAGACTAAATGAATTGGTTTTATGCTTAATGCGCCTGCCTTTCTCTCTCTTAGGACACGACAGCATTACAGATACACGGTGTGAATTTCAAACAGAGTACGCAGCGTTGTGTAATCTCGCGTGTGTCGTGTAATCCTGCGCGAGCGGGTGTGTTTGTGTGTCATTCTCTGAAAAAGTCTCTTTGTGGTGTAGTGCGTCTCAGCAGGGGGAGCAGAGTCATGTCACATTTACGCTGAATTCGGCTGGGGCATTCTTTGAAGTCTAATGAACTCGATATTTTAAAGCCACTTCAAACAGCAGAGACACTGTTGCACAGCACAGCCTCTCAAGCAGCTCTCCCATTGAGTATTAATTCAGATTTTCATCTTTGAACCAAGATACAATAAACAAAACACACCTAAGCTAAGCTTGAGTTCTTTGTTAGTTAGACAGTGACGGTTTATGACATTCAGGCCTTAAAACATTTTTTTCAACCTAATCTATGTGCTGCATATGTAGCATATGATTAATTTCCCATTTATGATCATTTCAGCATGTTTTTTAAGTAATGCAGTGATGCCACAGACAAGCTTGCTTTAATCAGAGAAAACAAACATGCTTGTGTTTCTGATTCGAAACTTGATAACTTGCTAAACAAGCTTTGTCCTAATTTTGCTTGGTGTGGTTCAGTTAGACTGTGCGTTTACAGCCTATAATTCACTTCTTATTGAAACGGCTAAAGCTTATTGTGTTAAGTTAGCCTTCAGGTCACTGTTACTGTAGACTATTATTGGTTTATTGTTATAAGCCTGATTTTATTTTGGATTTTATGAAGTTTGACGAAACCACAGTGTCAGTCAGTTAAGCCAACGCTAACGTTTTGTACTTTTTTCCTTCAAATCATGCATGTTGATAGCCATCGTGATAGATGCAAACTATTAACAATTCCCAATATCAGGAACACACTGAATATTCAAGCTGCGCCCAAGCTGTATTCGGCAAGGGTGGAGAAACTCTGACTTCAAGTGAGGACATTGTCGGTTGGTGGAAGGAGCACTTTGAAGAACTCCTTAATCTGGGAGACATGCCTCCCTCACGGGAGTCAGGGCCAGAGGCCTCTGGTGTGTCAAGCTCCATTTTCCTGGTGGAGGTCACTGAGGTAGTTGGCAAGCTCTTCAGTGTCAAGGCACCGGGAGTGGATGAGATTTGTCCGGAGATGCTTAAGTCTCTGGATATTGTGGGGCTGTCGTGGCTGATGTGCCTCTGCAATATTGCATGGGCCTCAGGAACAGTACCCTTGCACTGGCAGACCAGGGTGGTGGTCTCCAATTTTAAAAAAGGGGACCGGAGGGTGTGTGCCAACTATTGGGGTATCACACTGCTCAGCCTCCCTGGGAAAGTCTATGCCAAGGTGCTGGAAAGGAGAGATCGACCGATAGTTGAACCTCAGATTGAGGAGGAACAATGCGGATTCCATCCCGGCCGTGGAACAATGGACCAGCTTTTCACCCTCTTGCGATTGTTGAGGGGGCATGGGAGTTTGCCAACCCAGTCTACATGTGTTTTGTGGATTTGGAGAAGGCTTACGACCGGGTTCCCTGAGATATCTTGTGGGAGGTCCTCCGGGAGTATGGGGTACCGGGGCTACTACTCCGGGCCATTTGATCTCTGTACTCCCAGAGTGAGAGCTGTGTTCGTATACTCAGCATTAAGTCGGACCCTTTTCAGTGTTAGTGTTGGGCTCCGGCAGGGTTGTGCCCTGTCTACACTCCTGTTCGTGATATTCATGGACAGTGTGTCCAGACGTAGCCAAGGTCAGGAGGGCATTATGTGTGGAGGTCGGAGGGTGGCATCTCTGCTATTTGCAGACAATGTTGTTCTTTGGCTGAATCACATGGATGCCTCCAGTGCTCACTGGAGCGTTTTGCAGCTGAGTGTGAAGCGGTTGGTATGCAGGTCAGCACCTCCAAATCTGAGTCCATGGTCTTAGCCCGGAAAAGGATGGCATGCCCACTCCAGGTAAGGGGAAAGGACTTGCCCCAGGTGGAGGAGTTTAAGTATCTCTTTAAGTATTTCTTAAGTATCTTGTTCAGGAGTGATGGGAAGAAGGATCATGACAGGCTGGGACATGCGGCAGCAGTAATGTCGTCACTGTACTGGACTATAGTGGTGAAGAGGGAGCTGAGCCATAAGGCGAAGCTCTCTATTTACTGGATGGTCTACATCCCATCCCTCAACTATGATCATGAGCTGTGGGTAATGACCGAAAGAATGAGATTGCGAATACAAGCAGCGGAAATGGGCTTTCTTTGCAGGGTGGCGGGCAACACTCTATTTAATAGGGTAAGGAGCTCGGTCATCCGGGAGGAGCTCGGAGTAGAGCCACTACTCCTCTGCATTGAGAGGAGCCAGTTGAGGTGGTTCGGGCATCTGATTCGGATGCCCCATGGACGCCTCCTGGTGGGGGTGTACCAGGCACGGCCTACTAGGATAAGACCCTGGGGTCATCCTAGGACCCGCTGGAGGGATTACATCTCCAAGTTGGCCTGGGAGTGGCTTGGGGTCCCTGGGAATGAGCTGGAGGAAGTTGCGGGGGACAGGGTCATCTGGGATTCTCTCCCAACTGCTACTGTGCCCCTATCTGGACTAAGCGGTTAACGACATTGATGATGATGATGAATATTCAGTCAGCGAAATATTTTGGCTGAAAATGGTCAAATGTGATGATTTTGGTTTGTCGCTGAAAGAGAGAAAAGGCAGAAAATTGTGGCCACAAAAAAATTAAATAAATACATTTTCAAATTAGGATTACATCCAGTCGGGAGTGCTGGAATTTTAAGCACTTTGTACAGTGATGTCATGAAAAATGATTTGCCTTTTTATTTTTTACAAATAAAAATGTACAACAGAGCGCATCACAGTGTGCCATAACATGTCAAGAGACAACAACACACCCACATAACTGACCGATTAAACGGCTGATGCACTCAGTCTTCTCTGCTCTCTTTCTGGATGAACTTTATGCAAATGAGTAAACAGTGAAAATGTCCGCTGCGAACTCTGCCAATGATAAGAGGCTACAACGCTCGAGAACCTCGTCCAGATTTGATACCACATGAAAACACAACACCCTGCTCGATATGCAGAACAAAGTAAAACAGTAGAAACAGAAAATACAGTCCCTGTAACGCCGTCTGTAGAAAGACATTTTGAAATGATGAAATATTTCACAAACAGTGCCAACAGCTCCCTGTTGTCAATGATTGTTGATTTTGTTCCACATTGTATGTACTGTACTATAATAATTTTAGTAAGTTTATTACTAGGTAAACTGTTTATTTATTGCTTCTTTTTTATTGTAGTGAAATGGAATTTTATTAATAATAAATGAAGTTATTATGTGTGGTATTGTCAAAATGTCAAACGGCAAATTTCAGACAGGTGGTTTGAGTTTTGCTTTCGGCCAGGAATTTTCATTTTGCTGAATCACCAGTTGGCTTGAGGCCACAGCAGATAAAGAGGGGTGAAAAGCACCAGGGTATTCTTTCAGTGAAACACACAAGGTCAGTAACTTTGGTACATGCAGTATAGCAGCATGGTTAAAACAATAAAATACAGAGAGAATGAGACTGGCGGGAATAGAGTGAGTGGGAGAAAAGATGAGGCTTAATTCAATAAAGAAGCAGGTCTGCATGCTTGTAAGAAAACAGAAAGTCTTGTTAGGAATCATTAAGCTGTGTGTGTGTGTTCCATTGGCATTGAAGCACTGCCATCAGGGATGCGAGCCTGCGAGTGATGAAATGAGTGTGTGTGTGTGTGTGTGCACCCTGACTGAGGTTCTATCCCTTTCTCTCACTGTATCTCTGTTTTATTGGTTTTCACGCAGCATCTTAAATGCGGCCCACGAAGCTTTTATAAAATGCTGTAATGATTTTTGCTCTTAAGGAAAAAAAAGTGGGGTTTTGTGTACGAGGACAGCAGCGCGAGATGAATTTGATCCTTTTCCTACTTCAAATTGCTTCGCCAAATTTCATAACGCGAATCATTGGCTTTTGTGAACGGCATCGCCTCCTTAAATTTGCATTTAATCTTTTTTGTAAGAGATTTTGTGGTTCTTAATAATACTTGGTAATATTGAGTTTCACCAAATGTACAGTATGTGTTCCAGTTATGCTTTTTACTTGTAGGCTTTTGTCAGTTGTGGGTTTATGACTCTTGGAAATTGCCTTGTGGTGAGTATACTGCCAGGTCAAAGCTCGTGGACATTGACCAGGGGCATATTATATCATTTCAAAGCATTATATCACATAGCTAGATACATTAAACTAAATAAAACACCTTCAATGTTTAATGTGAACTGGGTTTAATACATTTCATTGCCAACTCATTTAAGGATGATGTTTACTCTTTTTCAGGGGTTGGCTTATTTTTCAGGGGTTGGCTTCAGCAGACCAAGACATTTTGAACAATTATATGGCTTCTAATTTTGTGGGAACAGTTTGCCGAACACCTTTTTTGTTATTCCATCATGATGAAGCACCAGTGCACAAAGCAAGGTCCATAAAGGCATGGCTTTGGTGTGGAAGAACTTCACTGGCCATCACAGAGCCCTGACCTCAACCCCATCTAACACCGTTGGGATGAACTAGAAAGTAGAGGAGCCAGGCCCTCTCATCCAACATCAGTGTCTGATGTTAAAAATGCTCTTCTGAAGGAATGGGCAAAAATTCCCACAGTCACACTCCAAAATCTTGTAGAAAGCCTTTGCAGAAGCTGTTGTAGCCACTAATTGGCTGAGCAGCTCCATATTAATGCCTATGGATTTAGAATGCAATGTCATAAAAGCTCCTGTAGGTGTAATGTGTAGGGGTCCCAATACTTCTGTCCATATAGAGTATATATAATCCATTACATATTCATTCTATAAACCAAGCAAATGTTTCAGCCTCTTACTATCATGAGTGCTCATCAGTTTACATATTCACCATACCCTTAGAATGCTTAATATATGCTCTGCTTTATTAACCTAGGTTGTTTTATTTTGATGTGTGTCAAAGTTAGGTGTTCTTATGGTCCCATGGAAACAGCATTAGACAGAGAGTGGAGATGGAGAGGGCCTCATCAAACCTTAATACAGCCTTGATCATGACTCCCAGTCATTGATGTGTCTTCCTGCCATGGAGCACTAGAGGGCAGTAGAGTGCTCACTGCTGTAATGGAAAAGCTCATTGCTCTTGCTGGCACTCTGCAGTTATCTTGATGGTCATTAGCCTTCTGCTGCATACATTCAGAGAGCCCTTATAATGGAGTGTGGAGAGAGTCAGGGTGAGATCTATACTGCTCTAATGCTTAGGCTGAACACTCTTCAGCCAACCTGAGAGCACTGCAGAGCAGAACAGTGTCTAGCATTAGACTGTGGAGCAGTGGAATTGTGTTCTCTGGAGTGATTGATCTCCATCCAGTACCTGGGTGGGTTGGAGTGGCATTTGTGATTGAAAACTGATCATGCATCATCAGTACCTGACCTCACTAACATTCTTGTGGCTGAATGCAGTCAAATCCGTACACAATGTCCCAACATCTTAATTAAAATTTTCTCAGAAGAGTAGAGGCAAAGAGGAGACAATTTCCCTATTAATACCTTGAAGTCAGAAGACACTTTGAATATTGAATATACAATGTTTTTGTTGAACTCTTGTGAGGTGTTGATGCATTTTTATTCAGGGGTCTGGTGGACCCACTGCATTGTTTTTTAATCAATACAGCCATAACAATTTATGTAAAAATCCCAGATGTTTAAAATGTCAGAAGTGCCAGTGTAGGGTTTAGCAGCTGTAGCCAGTCAGCAGCCTGTCTTTGTTTTCCACCCACACACACACACACACACACACACCCTAACAGCAGGCCATGTAGGAGAACAGAGTGAAGGGACACAGCACCTACACACTTTAACTTTTTACTTTCACCCCAACACCACATGTCTAATATAAATGTGTAGGAGGTTTAGTGTGAAGTCACCGAAAATGCTATTTTATATGTTCTTCACAGAAAATGAGCAAAGACCAATAATCTGAGGTTGAAATAATACTAAATCACATTATTTTCCCACAGACCTGAACACCAAACAGGGGTTAACTCCTGCTGTTATTATATAAATCAGTTTTCAATGTGGTGTTTAATATTATTCAAACACAAACTGCCAGTACCGTGAGCCGTCTCCACATTTTAGTGGGAGATGATTTCATGCTGCTGTAAAATGTAATGCATGTATAGCATTTGGCAGATGCTCTTATCCAGAGCGCTTACAATTTTCCTTTTTTTTTTTTTAACACAGGTAAGTGAAGGTAGTGCTAGGAGTTTTGCCCAAGGACTCTTATTGGTATAGTGTAGAGTGCTTGCCCAGGCAGGGATTGAACCCCAGTCTACAGCATAGAAGGCAAAGATATATCACGCATCTTCTGCACATGGCTGCACACTTAAACACACTCATACACACGTTCAGGTCTTTGTTTTTTAGATTTCACTCTTGAAACTCATACTTTTTCAGAACTCAGCAGGGCTTCAGCAGAGTGAGTGTTGGTTTTAGACTCTCTCTCTCTGTCTCTACTCCTTCTCTCTCGCCCCCTATCACCGTCCCCCTCTCCCCACACCCTGTCCCTCACAGTGGAAGGATGGACAGAAACACCTGTAAATTTCCTCACTACTAAATATTCCATGGTCAACTGTCAGTGGTATTATAACAAAGTGGAAGTGATTGGGAATGACAGCAACTCAGCTACAAAGTGGTAGGCCACGTAAAATGACAGAGCGGGGTCAGCAGATGCTGAAGCGCATAGTGCACAGAGGTCACCAACTTTCTGCAGAGTCAATCACTACATCCAAACTTCATGTGGCCTCCAGATTAGCTCAAGAGAGCTTCATGGAATGGGTTTCCATGACCGAGCAGCTGCATCCAAGCTTTATTTCACCAAGCGCAATGCAAAGCATCAAATGCAGTGGTGTAAAGCGCCGGCACTGGACTCTAGAGCAGTGGAGATGTGTTCTCTGGAGTGATAAATCACGCTTCTCCATCTGGCAATCCGATGGATGACTCCGGGTTTGGTGGTTGCCAGGAGACCGCTACTTTTCCGACTGCACTGTGCCAAGTGTAAAGTTTGGTGGAGGGAGGATTATGGTGTGGGGTTGTTTCTCAGGAGTTGTGCTCGGTCCTGTGAATGGAACTCCTAATGCTTCAGCAGACCAAGAGATTTTAGACAATTTCATGCTCCCAACTTTGTGGGAACAGTTTGGGGATGGCCCCTTCCTTTTCCAACATGACTGTGCACCAGTGCACAAAGCAAGGTCCATAAAGACATGGATGAGCAAGATTGGTGTGGAAGAACTTGACTGAGTCCTGATCTCAACCCAACAGAACACCTTTGGGATGAATTAGAGCAGAGACTGCGAGCCAGGCCTTCTAGTCCAACATCAGTGTCTGACCTCACAAATGCGCTTCCGGAAGAATGGTCAAACATTCCTGTACACACACTCTTAAACTTTGTGGAAAGTCTTCCCAGAAGAGTTGAAGCTGTTATAGATGCAAAGGGTGGGCCGACATCATATTAAACCTTATGGATTAAGAATGGGATCTCCCTCAATTTCATATGCATGTGAAGGCAGGCAAACGAATACTTTTGGCAATATAGTGTATGCCTTCTCTACATAATACCTTATATCAGGGTCACTTCTGAACACTCGGGGACCCTAAGCGACATCCTGCTTGGTGTCCCCCTCTTTTCTCAATCACATTTCTCTGTATGCTAGAACAGGAAAAAAATGCTATGTAAAGTAAAAATGTAAGAAAATGTAATTTAGAAAAATAATATTACATATTTTATATACTTTTGGCTCAGGGGCCTTGAGTGACTGCATATACTGCTTCTAGTAAGAAACAGCCCTGCCTTGCACTCTCACTGCCATCAGTGCTGGCTGATGTATTGGCATTTTTGCCACTTAGTGATGAGCCTGTAGGTGACTAGAAGTATGGGACAGATGGGATTGTTTTCAGTGTCAGCCTTTATAATGATTAGAATCCTCTCCCTTCTTGCCATCTCTAATTTGTGTATGTGTGTGTGTGTACCCATGTACACCTTGTGTTTTTTGGTGGCCTAGTGTACCTCTTTAGCATGCCTACTCTATTGGCACTGGACCGGACCTCCACTGGCAGCTGGGGGTGTGGCCTTGTTATGATGTCCATGCTGTCAGTCACCATCACACCACAAATGGATTTTCTTCACTGGTCTTTTAAACAGTGGCACGGCCTGTGTTCATTTGCACACGTTGCATTGCTATGCAGATCATCTTTTGCGCTCTCGATTACCCCTGATTTTCTGAGGCGAGAGGGGCCATTGAGCAGCTACATTAGATAACATTGAGGAGAGTGTTAGAGCAAGGTCATCACGAGAGCGCTACTGATACCGCAACAATACAACAGCCAGGATCGAGAGAGAGAGAGAGAGAGAGAGGATGATACAAAAATATCTTTTGCCTCTACAAAAAGGATAGTTAAAGAATGAGAGAGAGAGAGAGAGAGAGAGAGACTGACAGAGGAAGATACACAGGAGAAAGAGGGCAAATAATGAGAGAGGAATAGGGAGAGCAAAATTACACTCTCTCTCTCTCTCTCTCTCTCTCTCTCTTTGTACCTCCAAAATTTTTTATTTTTTAATTTTTATAAATTTTTAATGTAAGTCAATGGAAAGTGTGTGCCTTTTCTTTGGAGAGAGACAAACAGTGAGAGGGAACTGGAGCAATGGAAAGAACAAGAGAAAGAGAGGCAGAGGGAGAGAGAGAGAAAGATATGAGGGTATATATAGTATAAGTATAAGGGTATAAGGCTTGGCACTCGTTCATTATCTGTAACTGTGCAGGACTTGTGATAATTCTTGTTATGGAGATGAGGATAGAAATATTCAGCAGTGCAGAGCAGAGCATGTCTGGAGGGCAGTGCAGTTTTAAATGGACTGTAATGAATGCACCTGACCAGCTCTTCTCTGTTTGAGCTACACACACCCTCTGTCCTCTGACCTCTCTGTCACAGCCCTCCAGTTAACCAGGAAAAAGTGCCTGTGTTTGCTCTGTGTCCACAGGGTCAGCATCAGTGTTTGTTAGCTCTGTGTGTGTGGGTAAAGGCCCAGGATTAATTGGCTCTGTTTCTGCTCTGCTGGGCAAGAGTGAGTTAATTGGTCTCCAGCCTCAAAAAGCTCATCGATTGGTCAGTCCAGTGTGCCAATTAAAGTCTATGTGAGCAGTGTGTGGGAGGGGCTCGGGTTATTTTCTAAGCCATGATTGGCTGGTGGTTTAAAGTGAGAGCCGAACTTCCCCTTAAACAACCTCAGGCCTTTCGCTCTCTCTCTCTCTCTCTCTCTCTCTCTCTCTAGACATTCGTTTTACTTAACTGCATGAAAAGCCAAGAGTAAACATACGCATTGTGATCAGATCACTACCACATCCAGAAGTGGTCAGAGATGGATCTTGACCTCATTAAACACAAGTGTCAATTGAATGTGTTTTCTATATCCGCGTGTATGGGCATAAATTCTGGGCTTGTTTGGGCGGGGCCGGGCTCATTATCGCAGGTTTCATGGTTTCATGTTAGTGTTATGTTATTTAGCAGGTAGTCTTATCCAAAGCAATGTACAGTAGCAGGTCAACAAAGTTAATCTTGAATCTTGCTCAAGAAGTCTTATTGGTCTACAATGTCAAAAAAATGGAAATGACAACCACTAGCGCAAAAGCTAAAAATAAGTTGCTAAATTATTGGTTGTAATTATCAAGTGCAATGGAAATATTGGACTGTAGATCGTAAAATTTCCATTTATTGGTGAATAATATATCGGCCACTAATATATTGCATAATTCCTACACATATAAACAATACTGTTATTTCTCTCTCTCTCTACCTCTCTACTAGCTTCTAGCTTTAGGCTTTGTGAGAATAAGCTACACACCTAGTCACATTTCCCTCAATGCACAATATATGTTAATGCGCACACACTCACACCTCTGTTTGACCTTCCCTTTAAGCGTGTTCTTGTCACTGAGGGTTCACTCACAGCTGCAGTGCAGAGGAGACTCTCTCCTGGCATGGCTGAACTCAGTCTGCTGTGTAGTGTAGGATGGTATGCATATTCACAGCAGTTATCTTTACAGCTTTGTGATTCTACTGAAAGCTCTTTTCCATCGCTGCAGTATGGTGCAAACATTGTAAGCAGTCAGTGAAGCCATGCTGCTTTATATACAGCAGGGTTGTGCTTTATTCCTCCATTTATTCATGCACTGCTGCTGCAGTGTCTTTGTGTGTGGTATGTGAAGCATGATCATTGGAATTGTTACAATAAATGTAGGGAAAGAACAGTGTGTCCATATGTATCTCTGTTTTCTCTCACACTGTCTCTCTTCTGTCTATCTCTCTGTGAATTTTAGTTTGATGCAGTTCAATTCAGGATGCTTTAACACGTCAAATAATGCTATGAATGTGGGATGTTTTTTGCTAATTCTCTCTCTCTCTCTCTCTCTCTCTCTCTCTCTCCCCCCGCCCCCTTGCCCACCTCCAGGGCAGGACCGCAGTGAGGCCGCTCTGATAAAGCGCTTTAAGGGCGATGGTGTGCGCTACAAGGCCAAGCTCATCGGCATTGATGAGGTCACCGCCGCGAGAGGAGACAAGCTCTGTCAGGACTCGATGATGAAGCTAAAGGTGTGTGTGTGGTTGTGTGTGTATGTGTGTGTGTGTGTGTGTGTGTGTGTGTACATTCGATGTGAATGATCTCTCTCTTCCCACATTCATCATCTGGGTTAATGATCCCTGTAAATACCAGGAGTCACCACTGCCCAGCCATGAGTGTGTGTGTGTGTGCGTACATGTATGTGTGCTCCTGTGTCACCCTGTTATGAAGAGTTTTTTGTTGGGATGTGAAGGGGTGTTGATGTGGAATTTGATCTTATGTTACTTTTCTCGAGTGTTTTGTGTCCATGAGCACATGTTTTTTTGGTGTTTGTGTGTGTGTGTGTGTATGTGTGTTTATAGTGGAGCTGGGTGATTGCTTTGGCTGATTTGCATGTTGGTTTAATTGGAATGGAGGCCAAGCTGCCATTGATCAGGCCTGTTTACTCCCTCGCTCATTTCGACAGCTAATCTATACTCATATTCCCACAATCCTTCACTCCTTACTAAACTAATAACCCTGCATTATCATTCCTTCTCTCTGTCTCTCTCTCTCTCTCTCTCTCTCTCTCTGTCTCCCCCCTATTCTTAACTATACAGACTATTCTGAAAAGGACGTTATGATGTAATTTTTCATGATAACAGTAACACATCATAACACCCACTTCTACAGTAACACTTTACTTGAAGTGTGTCTAAAAAACACATTCATAGCATCTTACATAATCACTCCATAACATGCTCAAGAACATGCTAAAGAAAGTCTGTGTCTTGTACATGACATTAATATGTAGTACTGTCATTTTATGGAGATATATTTTTGAGAATTTTCACTGAAAATAATACTAAAATAATAGTTTTTCAAAATAAAAATGAGGAAATGAAAATTCTCATTTCTTGACAACCAAAATAAAAATGATCTGGATTTGTGTCAAGTGTCAAAGCACCTTCTGGCCAAAGGGGCAAAGCTAAGTCATTTTTATTTTGGCTGCTGGAAATGAGAAGTTTCATCGAAAATAACAGTTTTAAAAAAAAAAAGGACTTTTATTTTGAAGTATAAGATAAGATAATCCTTTATTAGTCCCAAGATGGGGAAATTCACTGTAGTCCATTTTAATGTGTAATGTAAAACATGTTTATGTTTGTTGATTTAAACATTCATGAATGTGTTATGAAGTGTTTATGTAAGACATCATGTGTCCAAGTAAAGTTTTACCTCTTCTACTAGGGTGGCACAATATGGACAGCATGCCATTGCTACATACATTTGTGACATGCCTTTTAACATCTTAACAACACATAAAAGAACCCTTCATGTGTGGTTAAATGTGGGCTTATATTAATCTTTTTCATCTGTAATTGGTCAGAATATCCATGGCACGTTAAAACATTCAGTTATTGGTTGGAGGCTCATTTGCATTTTGCAGACGTCTGCAGTATCTGTACTGTGAAGGCCGATATTGACATAACGGTTAACAAATGATGCATTGTGCCTCCCTAATACTACACATTTTATCTTAACTTTCCATCCAGTTTAACGTATGTATATGTGTATAGGTATATTCTATACTAACAGCTTCACTCCACTCTACAATTCCTCTTAGATCATGTGCAGGGCAAAGCCTTCACAGCTCCACATTTCTGCAGTGGCAAACAGTAGAAGAGATTTCTCTAATCTAGAGATCTGATCAGGCAGCGTTTGTGCTTCTTCGCTCTCCTGAGGTTTTTTATTTGGTAACTCAGTGGCACATTTTATTCCACAGCCTGGAATAGTCGCTATTTTTCAAGCACTGTTTTCCAAATAAGTGTGCCTGCATCACAAATAATGAACACATATAGTCTCCTCTAAAGCAGGATACTTATATCCCCCACAGACCTCCACCAATCAGCAGCGGATCGATCCCAGGTCCGCATTATTGAACAACAACAAGGGAGAAAGAATGAGAGACAGAGTGGAGTAGCCTCTAGGGTGGTTATAAGAAACAACATCTTGTAGATCAGTTTCTAGCTTGCAGGCACAAATACACACTTGCATTTACACATGCTTGGCATGTAACAATTTTTAAAAATCTGCCACGATTCAGATTATTTTATGATTGTATTTTGTGTTGTCATGTTTTTTTATGCTAATATACCAAAGAAGAACCTTAACTTCACTAAACATTGAAAGTTACTGGATAGCAAAAAAATATGGACCATCAAGGAGGCCTGAGAAATGTAGCCTATTGTCCTTACACAGTGGGGATCCCTTAAGGCCTAAAGATTTCTGTTATAATTTTAAAAAGTTCAGTTTAATTCAGAATAACCAGTATCCTTTTGTATTTAAGCTCAGCAAGTATTGTAGTCATTTTCCTATTCATTGATAAGCCTTGGTTGCAAACAAGTTAAATTCTTGAAACTACAACCAGCCTCGCTCTCCCATTGTATAGGACTTCAGGAGCTGAACAGAAGGCCTAACATTTTAGTAGGATGTTATGCTGTCAGGGTTCCACCAAAGGTCCTGAATATTTTAACCCAGACCCTTTTAACTCGCCCTGAAACACACCAGATGTCCTCCTCCACATTTCTCTGCAGGAGTCAATGAGAGACAGTACTGCTAGTAAGTAATATTGCACAGGTGGCTAAGAAACGCAAAAAAAAAAAAAGGCCTTTTGCACTTGAATAAACTAAACAGCAGCTCTTTAGCACAGTTTGCTAATAATCACATAATATTAATACACAAAAAAATTACATTAGCTGTTTGGCACAGAGCAGCATACCACCAGCCAACTACAGTTTTAACATGTAGAGACTGAGGGATATCACTCGGCTGGGAGAATTTACAGAAAATAATTCTTAAGGCTATTAAAGAATTTAATGAATGTGCTGATGTCCACAAATAACAATATTTCCTTTATTTTAACCACCTATAATTGTGCTTTAAAATGGGTGCTTAATACTGTGATGCAATGAAACAGCATTTTTTTGACTAGATTATCATAGTGTGAAAATACCAACCTGTAACACCTCCATGTGTCAGATAAACTACTAACCTAATTTTAGGAGTGACAGTGAAAACAGCTAGTCAACTTAGATTTTTTACAATGGTTGCGAGCAAAAACATCACTCTATGTCTTTAAAAAAAAAATAATAATAATAATTGTAGAAGTTTTTTCCTCGGTCTTGCTGTCACACACACACCCACACACACACACACACCCACACACACACACACACACACACACACATTTGCACAAACACAGGTGGACATAAACACACTGCTCTGCATGCACTTGAAAGGGTTGTCAGGGAACGAGGCTGTATGATAGGTTGACAGGAGTGGCAGTGGAGGTTTGTTTGCAGAGAAGAGCAGTAGAGCTCCTTGGGGGAAAACAAACTTCAAACGCCTGTTCCCCAACTTGCCCCGGGGTCCTGGGCAGGGTTCAGTGCCAGAGAAATGTGCAGTCAGCACTTTATCCTCTTGCTGATTCAACCTCTATAAATTCATGGAAAAACTCTCTCCCTGACACTCTGACACAGAACAGCATCATAAATATTAAGCTTCCAGCTTATAATTATCTCTATTATTGATTAGCCTGCCAACTATAACACTTTAATCAACTAATCTAACTATTGTGCCTCCTTCAGTTCCTCTCTGTTTGGTGCCACCATCATTTAAAGTTACAGCTGTAGAAAAATACATCAAATATTTCTTTGTTTGTTGTGCAACAAAACAGGAAACCTATATTATCTCTAACTTTACCTGCACTCTATTGCACTCGACAGAGTGACGTTTTCAGAATTTCTGTATAATTCAGTGGTCAAGATGTAAACAAAATGTCATTTTATGATAAATGGCATCTACAATGCAAAGAGAGCCAAGTTATTTACCCTCTAAAACTACCAGTGAATCTACATGTCTTCTCAGTTTTTATATATTATGCTTAAAATAGTTAAATAGTGGTAAAACTGAAAGAAAAGTTTTATTGAGTCCGCTTTGCCTCACAGCACCATGCAGGTACCTCTCCACCATGAATGGCTTTTAAAAAATACCTTCTAAAATCATATCTCAAAAAGTTGTAAACCAGTGTCTCAGGCATCAGGCAGCATATTCACATTAATTCCATGCAATAACTGTCTGTTGATGTCCCATGTTTCTACAAAAAGTAGCCTTTTTAAATTTTGATAGATATTATGCATTTATGTGCAGCTGTTCAAAGCTGTATTTGTTAATGTACCAGCTAACATTTTTGAGTTCTGCTTAAAAGCTAAACTTAGCTAAACTTGTCACTACAAAACAGTTTGACTCTACTCACTGTTCAACATCTCAGTGTTGTTCATGTCACATGAGGGAGGGGACAACATAGTTCCCACCAGAACAGGGGCTTTTCTGGTGTCAAATTGAAGAATAAACAATGTTAGCAAATTTGTGGATAACAAGAGGGTTCAGGCATAAAGTTGCTCAAAGCAAAGGGATTTTAGTCTCAAGTCTAAGTCAGTTAAACATCCAGACTGTGTTTTAAACTCTGACTTTGAACCAGTTTGGTAGAGTGATCCATATGTTGCACACATTCAGTAGTTGCCTGACATACACACACACACACACACACACACACACACACACACACACACACACACACACACACACACACACACACACCTCTCTGATTTCACACATTAACAAAATCTCCAACCCTGAGAGCCGCACATATCAGCCCCTAGTCTGACATGATCAAGTGGTGGCAGACAGTGAGGACGAAGCTGAACTGAGTCAGTTATATAACACTTGTTTCTCCCACAGGACTGCACAAAAGAGCCACAGGTTCTCTTTCCCTGCTCCCTGTTCTCCCCTCTCAGTGTTTGTTTTTTCTTGTCATTTGCAGGGAATCGCAGCCTCTGCGCGCTCTAAAGGAGAACACAAGCAGAAAGTCTTTCTCACCGTCTCCTTTGGCGGGATCAAGATCTTCGATGAGAAGTCAGGGGTGAGTGAGAGGGCTGATGGGAAGTGGGGGGATGTTCACTACTGTAAAACCTTTGGTTGAACTTTGGATTCCTGAATGGTTCCAGATTTCTGGGTGACTCTCCTTGAGCCAGAGAACTGCTCTAGCCTGGAGTTACTGCATCCACCTTAAGCTGTGTTCACATCACAGGGTGGAAGTGAATTAGATCTGAGTTTTTGCCAAAACGTGACACAGATCTGATATGCTCAGAGCTATGTGAATTGATCTGTTGGAATCTGATTTGAGCCACTTATGTGTGGTCCTAAATTGAATAGTGTACATATTTGAATCGAGGACCATCGTCATCAACCTTAAATGCACATAGTTGGTCAACGTCCACAAGCAGGTCCTTTCAGAGCAGAGGTGTGTTGACACTGACAGGTACAGGTAAGTTTATGCTGCAGTTTTAAGCCGTATTTCATATGTGATACTGAAATGTGATTTATATCTGATATGCAGTAATAGTCAGATCTGAATTTATGCTTTTCTGGTCTGGTTTGGTGTTTGCTGTTCACATTTGCTTGAAATTATTTTATTATTGTTTATGAAAACTAGAGGACAGCTGTGTTTGTTGGAAGAGTTGGATGAGTGTGCTGGGTGGATCAGTGTTCTTTTGTGTGTACTGGTCAGTTTGAGAGTGTGATCTGTGCAAATAGATTAAGTGACACTTTTTAATCCCACAAACAGGGAAATTTCACCTCCACATTTAATCCATCCATGAAGTGAAACACCACATATACACACACACCAGTGAGCACACTTGCCCAGAGCGGTGGGCAGCCCTATCCACGGTGCCCGGGGAGCAATTGGGGGTTAGGTTTCTTGCTCAAGGACACTTCAGTCATTGACTGTCAGCACTGGGGATTGAACCGGCAACCTTCCGGTCACAGGGCCAGTGCCCTAACCTCCAGCCCACGACTGCTCAGGTGTCATGCATAGATCACATTAAAAAGATAATGTGGACGACCAAAGAGTAAAATCATATCTGGGCAGTAAATCAGATCTGGACCACTTTTACCTGCAATCTGAACATAGCCGTAAACACAGTTGTGAGCTGTCAAGGCAGAAAATCTGAGCAGTATCTGTGTAGTTTGAACATGTTTACAGTGAGATCATCAGTAGTTTCTGTTTGCATAACAGATTATCACCAGTACCTCATTCCTCCTTGGCCTGTTATAACTACTTACTGGCCTAATGTCAATTATATGAGCTGATCTCGATTTTACAGTTGTTTGCTTTCACAATTAAATGTTTACATAGCAACAAACAAAATATGAATTGGATTTATTTTCATCAGTTGAGTTGCGGCAAATTCACAAAAAAGAAAAAACACTGGCCACGTGATGCTTGTACTTTAATTGTTGCACAAAGATGCAAATAAATGGTTAATGGTTTATTTAAATGGTAGTTATTTGTCAGCTGAAATTTCACGGTCATCACAGCCTCAGCCTTGGTGACGAAATACACATTTAGATCATTTGCCCACTGGTGTTTGGTCAAAGATTAAATAAGGCTTCTTCAAGCTGTGCCTCAGCTGTTTTCTGCTCATAAACATCTCCAAGAAAAGGCTAAATCAGGCTTTTGTGGTGCATGTCATCTGAAAGCTGCAGGCTGGTTGTTACGGGACGGCAGGGAGGTGGACCCAAGTGCAGAACTGAAACCCAGCAAAAAAGGGTGAGCAGATATATGGGGACAACGGAGCGCGTGCCTAACGCAGTAAAAATGGGGAAACCTTGAGCCGGGTTTCGGATCAGCAGTCCATGACGTTACCACTGCACTACGGGGGCGCACAGGCAGCCTCAGTTGAAGCCCTTCAAGGAAGGGAGAAATAAGCGCGGGAATGAACTACAAACAAAAGAAACGCCACAACCGGAGTGCTCAAACAAAGGCTTAGTTGAAAAAGAGCGAAAGTAAAGAAATAATCAGAAAACAGGACACTTCCTCTGCGTCCGCCTTAGGTTTTGCAGGTTTGCTGCTCAAGGAGCAAACACTTTAGCAGGGATTGGAGCCTTCTTTTGAGCTCTTCTTTTGAGGCAGTTTCCCTCTTTTTTCTTTTCTTTTCTTTTCCTTTCTTTTTCCTTTTCCTTTTCCTTTCTTTTTCCTTTGCCGCCACCTTAAATAGGGGAACATGTGTATCAGGTTAGCCTGATTAGTCCCTGGTGCCTTGTTGCCATCGCCCTCTGCTGGCAGCAGGCGGTACAGGCTGGGCACCTTGGTGCTGATCCCCTCTGCTGGCAGCAGGCAGTGTAGGCTGAACCCTTACACTGGTGTGTTTGTTTCGTGGACTCGAGCAGGTTGGGCTGGACCTGGGGCAGGAGTCCTACGAGAGGCCTAAGCCTGGGTTAATGATGCATTTTAAAGACTTGGTCGCTCCCAGGGGAAATCAAACAGACCTAATTCAATAGATATCTCAGATTATCAGAATAGAAAGGTGTGCGCCCAGCAGCAGGTCTGTACGCTAGTTTTAAGTGAAGAGGACATGTGACCTTCATTACAAGGGCAGATCCAAAAGGTGTTTATTTGTTTATTTCTTTTTTTGATACTTGGTGGAATGGACTCACATTCCTAAAACACTTTTTTATTTCAGTCAAACAGACCTCATAAATTGTGTTTACATGCACACCAGTGGTTTCGATTTTTCATTGCAATAGAAAGAGTGGATTACTTGAATGGCAGAAATGACTCATCAAATGAGAAGGATAACAATCTAAACATTAGCAAGTAGCTAGTTACCCAGCTATCTAAATACCTTACTTCACTTTAGCTCCTTTACTTTGGCTGAAAGAGGTAAAAGAGTGGTGTCCATTTTGTACTGAATAAAGAATAGTCACTTTTTTGAATGGCTGAGGTAAGAAATGTACTAATACTAGCTTGGTTGTAGTGATTAGTCTAGATCAGTGGTTAGGCCAGCAATCAAGATGGGTTGACAGGGATTACTAGTGGTTATTTATTTTCATAATGCATGCTGCACATTGTAGTGCTGAACACTGATAAACAAAAAATGAAAGATATAATGCAAGATATATGTCTGCCCTGCGATGGACTGGCGACCTGTCCAGGGTGTATCCTGCCTTCCGCCCGATGACTGCTGGGATAGGCTCCAGCACCCCCCCGCGACCCTTACGGAGAAGCGGCTTAGAAAATGGATGGATGGATGGATGGAGGGATGGATGAAAGATATAAAAGGCTGAAGGAATAAAACGCTGCATCACAGACAACAAAACAACATGATAAAATAAGCTGTTATCTCCAGTTTTAGGTTGGAATGCCTGTAGGTCAGACTATCTTGGTGAGCATGTAAACTGGACTATAGATGGACTAGATGGCTAGTTTATTTATTTTTTTTTTAAACTAAATAAGAACTTTACATGGCTATAGAGACAGAGCAACACCACCAGCTGGTGGTTATCCCATAAAAATATCATCCTTTTTCTTGAGCTTTGCATGACCCAAAGTACCTAACTTTGATACTTTAAACCACCTTAGAAGCCTGAGAAAAAGAGCTTAGCTGAGACAGACAGGGCTGTGAATTGCTTTGATCCAAGTCCTGTCATCTGTGAACTTTTTATATTGTTTAAGAATCCTGGATGAACTAGAGTGGGCAAAAGGCAGAACATTGAGGCCATCTCAGTTGTATAAAGAGGTAATAAACCATTTTAGAAGCATTCGAAAGAGACCGGATACATTCTTCTTTATTGCCCACAATTCCAAGCTCTGTTTACCAACATCAAGTCAATGCAACACACTCCTTCTAATTTGAGATTTTCTTTCTCATTTCATTCTACAGAAAGATTGTGACATATTGCTTTGTAATGATCTTTTTTCTAATTCATTATAGGCTTGCTTAGGTGAACATTAGGGTTCTACTGTTTGTCTGAAAGCGTCCTGGTGGATGTATTGAGCAGCCAGGTGTTGATTTGTGGAGATTAGCAGTGAAGGGTGGAGAGCTGGTGTGATTTAGTTTGTGCAGTACTGAACAGTTCCTGATGAATGTAGGGTCGGGGAGTGCTGACATCATGGTGCTGGGAAAAGATGTGACGAGGGTTTAATTCACCCTTCATGAGTCCTATGTATTAGTCTGCCAGTCCCTGAGACTTTTTGTGTATGTGTGTGTGAGGAGGGGGTTTTAAAGGGTTCCTATCATTGAAAACTGAGTTTTCCTCACTTATGTAAAATAAGTTTAATGTAGTTTGTAAGCACTGTTAAAGTTTCAAACCATGCCAGCCATTCCCCAGTCTGTACAGTCCAAAGATGGAAACTAAATTGCAAAACTAAACTGCTCGTTCTGGATTTGCTATTTTTGTGATATCAAACTGTCATGCTTATATACATGTGCCTATTCATCTTACAGCAGTTTATCCCCGATCAGTCATGCTGAAGTTATAGTCTATTAGCTTTTTTAGAACAAGGCACCATACAGGACAGCCCATCAGAACAGAGCTTGTCATATATACGTTTTTAAGACACAGTAACAAAAACAGTTTCATTGTAAGGGGTGAAGAGAAGTTGGATCCTTTAATTATGGCATTAATTACTGGACATGTTGATATGCTCTGAACTGAATTTGTATAGAGTTACTTTAATGCAGTAGCTCTATAAAGCTGTTTTTTTTATTTATCCTAAAGGCATTCAGTCAGTATAGACATGTTTGGTGTTTGAAGTTTGTTGTTTTAAAAATGCCACTGGAGCTTTTAAAACACTGTGTCCACTTACTGTCCACTCTGTTAGACACTCCTACCATGTTGGTCTAATTTATAGATGTGAAATCAGAGACGGTGTTGGTGTGTCTGTTGGTGCACAGACTGTGTTAGTCATCCTCTAGTTTTTCGTCAGTGGTCTCAGGACGCTGTTGACTAGATGTTTGGTTGGTGGACTATTCTCAGTCCAGCAAGGACACTGAGGTGTTTAAAAACTCCAATAACACTGATGTGTCTGATAAACTCAGACCAGCAAAACCCACACTAACATGCCACCACCATGTCAGTGTAGAGCTGAGAATGATCCACCACCCAAATAATACCTGCTCTGTGAGGGTCCTGACCATTGTAGAAAATGGTGAAAGGGGAATGACAAGGTACGCAGAGAAACAGACGGACTCCAGTCTTTAATTGTAGAACTACAAAGTGCTACTGTATGGTCAGTGGAGCTGATAAAAATGGACAGTGAGCGTAGATACATGGAGGTGTTCTTAATGAACTAGTTGCTTGGTATGTGGTGAGGTAAGCATTTGTTAATTTATGCATGAGTTAGCCCATTAAACATTTTATGTGGTGCTGTTTTGTGTGGCCCCAAGTGGCCTGAAGAACGGCATTTCATTCCAGTGTATACAAGTTATGTTATAATGACAGTAAAGACCCATTGACACTTGACTTATTGAGCCTCATGGTTCCAGTACAATGCTAGTTGTTGATATAATTCTAAAAAATCTATTCCTACGGTGTATATTAGTTTGTTTAAAGGACACATTGTGTAAATTAGATTCTTCACCAAAGTATTCTTTTAAAGGAAGAAGATTGCTTTTCAGCCGAGTGGCTGGTTTTAAAGAGGTATTTGTGAAGAGATGACAGGGCTCTGGAGAGACTGGGGCTCTAGCCTCCTCTTCTCTTTTCTATTACACAGCTCTTGTGTCACTACCGTGGTAATCCCAGGACTTAGAGCTGTTATAGGAATATAAAAGTACTGCAGTGTGTGTACGCGAGTGAAGCCGGGCTGTATTTCACAGTGATAGGCTATGAGGCAGGATGACTGGGTCCTGTCATTGTGGCTGTTTTAAAGCTCTTATTAGATTTGGGATGGACTGTCCTCTATTGCAGTCAAGGCCATACTTCATCCTCCTATCTCTCTCCATCTCTCTTCATCTCTCACTGTCCCTCTATCCAACTCCTTCTCTGCCCTTTCATATCATTCATTCTCATATGTTCTCTTTCTCTTGAAGACTTACCCATCTTCCCCTTTCTCTTGGATTCGAGAGGGGAAAAATCATGTTGTTGGATAATACTGGGTGGGTTGCAAACAGCAGATGAGCTTTGCTGCTTTCCAGCCACAGCAGACCTGACACACTGCCTGATGTACTTCTAACAAAGTCTCAGAAGAACCGTCAATTTATGAGGCTTTTATAAGAGACCCAGGTGGATGGGCGAGTACAGAGGACAGAGAAAATAGAATGAAATAAAGGAGAGAGAAAGGGATGGGACGCAAAAGAGAGGAGAGATAGAGAGGGACTTTACAACTCCCATTTCTAATTTTATAAGACCTAATGACAATGAAAAAGCCACAAGTCATTTCAGCAAGAGGGATGTGATATCCCACTGGTGGCCTGAAGTTTATTAGTCTGAAGGACAGTGTATGACAACAGCAACATACATTGGCATTGTATAAATGATGTGATGGTAATGTTCAGTTGCAGGCAATAGTTTTCTAAATACACACAAGTGAGAAAAAGTTAACACATCTTCTGCAGCAAAAATATTTCATTTTTCTGCCATTTTTAGTGCTTAATTTTTTTTCCAAGTTTGACTTATTAGAAAGAAATAAAATATAAATTGCCTCAACTGTGGCACAGGCAATATTTCATGTAAATCTTTTGTCAATATGTCAGAATCAGCAAATAAAAAAACACATTACAGCAAGTATTTGTGCATTAAAATGTGTAGATGTGTTATTTTCATGTAGAAAATCATCATAGAAAAAACATTTTTCTACATTTCTACATTTTAAATTTCCACATTTTAGGATGACAGAATACATTGCACCTATTAAATAGAACGTTTGGAATAATACAGTAAGCAAAATCTGGTTAAATCAAAAATGTTTTTAGATTCTTTGACTTGTTTTCAGTATGCTTTCCCTACTCTTCGCTAGAGCTGTGCTGACACTATGATTAATTGTTGAATTGTAATTCTATTTATAAGTTAAACCCTTGCATCAATATTTATTTGATTTATTCAGCTCTGTATACATACCCATTGCTACATCTGTGGATGAAGGTCCTGCTTATCACCTATAGATGTCTGTAGCTGCAAAACACAAGGAAATCCTCTTCAATAGCTTCTATACTCAGCTTGCCATAGGCCACACATTCACCACGTTGGAGATATGAACTCTATACTTTGTGATCAATATTGTGATGCATTGTGATATCAAACCATAAAGTGTTTTATGATTAGTATTATCAAAGTCTGCCCACTCAGCAGCAATCTTAACAATGGTGCTCAGTTATATAAGATCAGGCTGTTATTTGGAGTTATCTGTGTTATTTGTTGGCCTAATTCACAATTCCAGTGCTTTCTATTAGCCACAGTCACAATTTAAATAACATTATTTGCTCTTTAGTAGCCCAAGTAGACATTTTAAGTTCTTAAACAATAAAAATAAATTGAAAGAGATAATTGGTGGTTCAGCAGAATTAATCATGTATAGGAGTTGCATTCATATAAAGTGCAAGCTGCTGTTTCTTAGAACATCTGATTTCAGTGCTGTTGGCATTGAAACATGTTTTTTTGGGATTATGCCAATAAAGCTTCAGAGAGAGAGGCAGAGGAGGAGGGCAGACTCATTAAATAAGAATTTGGTAGCATGTGTCTCTCTGCCTGCACTCTTCACAGCTCTCTGGTGTTGGCAGCTCCCTCGAGGTCTTCCTCTGATGAAGAGGAGAGGCTTCCTAATGTCATTACTGCAGATCAGCAGAGCGCTGTGTGAACCTCAGCGACTGGACTAATCGGACTGTGGCCCTGCCCATTGACGGCCTACCAAAACCTTCACTTCTGAACTTGCGTGCACACACACACACACACACACACACACACACACACACACACACACACACACACACACACACACACACAAGTTTTATAGCATCTATGATCCCATGTCATGGACTGTGAAATTTGAATATAATGCAGTGAGACAACAAATGATGATGAGGTGAAGATGAACTGACCTGGCGCATTATCAAGTTAAACTCTGAGAAGAAACTCATATTGAGAGCTGAACTGAACAAGCAGCAATGCTGCTGTTTAGAGGTGGCAGTAGAGTGGGCGTTTTTATTCCCATAAGTAGAAGAGCAGAGGGAGGTGCCCTCCCAGCATTAGCAGGGGTTTTGTTGAGATGAATGCATTCACACTAACATCTGGCAAAATTGTGAACTTCTGAACTGGTTTGAATGGTCAGAGTTAAATCTGGTTTAAAGGTGCTGTGGGTGTGTTTTCATCTTTATGCTTTTTTTATGTGGATTTTCTCTATTCAGATATAATGGCCAGGTGTAAATAGGGTCTATGTTCTGTACTTCAGACACCTTTCTGAGAGATTTCCACATTGCGAACTTTGCCTGTCACACAGCAATATGATATCAGTTCTCAGAGGTTTGTTTTTGGCATGTTCTGATGGATTTCATCACTGATTTTGAAGATTGGCTGCATAAATGTTTTCAAGGTTACCTGTTTTCTGCCAGCCGACCTGTAATCTTCTCAGTTTGATTTTGTTCACCATAGTTCTGATGTTGCTCAGGTATTGTTTAGGTCTTTTCTCGCTCCTGATACTTCTGGAAAGCCAATCAGCATTTGCTCTGCTCAACATTTGCTTGCATGACGTTTAATTAAGATGTTGGACGTGTCCTCTGTGCTTACCCATGAACCTGTCCTTTAGGTCTCAATGTGGACACATTTATGTTCATATTTGCAGAAGTGCTAATCAGTCTTAAGACAACCGAAGAAGGTGAAATCAACAGAATGTGTTATTACTAAAGATGCAAAGTGGTGAACCAGCTGCGTTCAACTTTGGTGCATAAGCTTTAGAAGGTATTACACACACTGTTAGAAATAAAGGTGCTGTGCAGGTACATTTTTCATTCATCAACGTACAAATGGTGTAAATGTTCCCTCAAAGGTTCAACAGTGGTTTTAAGGTCAGACTATGAACCTCAAGTTTTTCCCAAGTGAAAAGTACATAGTGGTATATTTTCATAACCTAATGTTTTAAACAGAACAATAAAATAAAACGCCTGGAGACGAGGTGGGGAGTGTGGAGTACAACTTAGAAAATATAGTTTCAATGGATTTTGATACAATTATGTTCCCTGACTAAAGTTACTGAGATGTACCATTGAGGGTCAGTTTATTTCCTGTTTTTCCTGAGAGTGCAGTGTAGAATCCTCCTTTGGAGGTCTCTAGAACGTTTGAGCAGAGGGTCTTTGTACAGGAGTCTCCGTGCAAGCTGCAGACCTCCTGTGACAGAGAGACGATCTCTCCCCTTAGTCACAGCTCCCTTTTAACTCATTAAAATGAAAAGCTCTAGTACAAATCCCTCTTACCCACAGCTGAGAAGGGCAACCTCTGCAACCCTCTGACAGAGAGAAGCTGCCCTCCATTTCTCTCATCCTCAAGAAAAACTGAGATAATCTACAGCTCTGTAAATGAGATGAATATCCACTAGATAAAGCACAAAACATCAGGGAAAATATAGTAATACTATGGGGGAAATAGTATCATGCGGCATCTTTAAAAAATCATGCTGGGGAGAATCCACAAACGCAGGCTTTAGTCCTCTATAGTCCCATTCTGTTCTTGGGATGTTTAAAAATGGATCTTGTAAGTTGGTATGATTTACTGTTGCATAGAAATGAAATTTGCTGAATGACCCTCACCCCACTCATGTCCAATTTTCATAACCCGTCCAATATTGTTACCCGTTTCAATCAGCACTTAGTTTCATAAGTCAGCCCCTGGCACGCCCGAAGTGTCGTCTCCGCTGTCCGCCGCCTCTGATTTGCATGGAAATGAGATTTGACCAGTCCAATGAAGCGGTTTGGCACACATAAAAACAGCTGTTGATGTAAATGACTATGTCTGTTCCACTTACTCTAATATCATTAGACAGTGTGCGTGGGAGTGCGTGCGGGTTTGCAGGCATGTGTGCGTGTGTGTATAAGAGGAAGAAAATACAGAGCCGTTTAAAAATTAAAAAAAATGAAAAAGTCAGATATTCAGCAGAGTTTTTAAAAAAATGAAATAATCTTGGCGCTAGTAGTTAGTGTTTGTGCTATTGCTTATGTACCTAATAAGTAATGGAAGCCTATAACCACCATTTGATTTCATGGGGGGGAAAAAACTTTATTTATTCTTTTTTTTGAAGTAGAACATTGGGATGCAAATATATGCAAACAAGTTTCAGAACATGGCAATTCACTCCCCATATACAGAAACTGAACTGCAAAAACAGACCATTATAAATTGTTTTCACAAAAGCCAATTCATTTACATTTATGCCCCTATTCAGGTTAAAGCAGTTTAGCCGTGCCCCTTAATGCTGAGGTTATTGGGAAGGTTTCAGCCCTGACTGAAAAAAAACAACAAAAAAAACTGCGTTTTCACTACAGTAAAGTCTATGAACGAACACACACACACACACACACACACACACACACACACACACACACAGTCACGTTATACATCTCTCCATATGCCGTGGCGTCCCCTGAGGGAACCATGGGCGAGTGATTTCTCAAGATCCTTTCCAATGCCAACCTCAAGGGAGTCATTTTGACTGTCCACCCGCTTGTTCGTTGTGTGTGTGTGTGTGTGTGTGTGTTGGCACAGGTGGCATGTGTGATTGAGTTCAGTCCTCTCCTCACTAATTACCTCTCTCTCAGGCCCAGTCGCCTGCAGAGACCAAGGAGGAGCCGCCTGCGCTCATCTGTCTCTCTCTCCATTTTCCTCTCTCTTGCTCTCTCTAGTTCTCTTTTTTCTCTCTCTGTTATTGACATATTGTATCTCCCCCCTTCTTTCCTTTTTTCTCATTGTCTTTCTCACTTCTTTTACTCTATTCTTCTCTCCTCCCTCCATATATCCATGCTCTCTTCATCTTTTGTCTTTCTCATTCATTCTCTCCTCCCTTTCTCTTCCCTTTTTTGTCTCTCTCTTATGTCTCTCTCTCCTTTTCTGATTCCATGTCTCTCACACTCTTTTTCTTTTCTCTTTTGTTCTCTCTGATTCTCTCTCCTCTCTTTCCCCCTCTTTCAGTTTTTCTTTCCTTTCTCTCTGTCCCTCCACCTCACTTTTCTTCTGCTTCTCGTTCCATTCCACTCTCTTGTTCTGTCTCTCTCCTTCCTTCGTTACTTCCATCCCTTTCTATGCACTCCCCAGCCTTCTCTCTCTCTCTTTCTCTCTCTCTCTCTCTCTCTCTCTCTCTCTCCCTCTCTCTCTCCCTCTCTCTCTCTCTCCCTCATTCCTTCCATCCCTTTCTATTTTATCCCTCCACCCTTGTCTCTCTCTCTCGCCCCCTCTTCACCTCTCTCTTTCTCCCCATTCTTTCCATCCCTTTCCATGCACTCCCTCCTCTCTCCTTCTTGTTTTCTCTCCAATCAAATGCTGTCCATAACTCTTGAAATCGCCATGGCAGCCACTAATTAGTGGCTACCTGGCACCGTGGCAACAGCATGTTTTGAAAGTCAGGGTTGAGCGATCGGAATAATCACACGTTGTCTATCGCTCATACTGAGATTATTAAATATGAACACACTCATCGTGACCTCCGCTGTGTGTGTGTGTATGTGTGAATGAGATGTCGCCTACACAATTACACACAGAGACTGTAATAAAAACAACACATCCTCCCTTATGGCATGTGTGAGACAGACGTATGAGATGAGAGAGAGCAGATGAGAAAGTGTGAGAATATGTTTGAGAGAGTCTCCTTGTGTCAGAGTGAAAGCCAGGCAGGCAGGTTTTTGGCTGCTAACTGAATGTCTTTGGGCATGCTGTGACAAGGAGACGCTGAAACATTGGCTCATCTGCAACATTAGCGCAATGACTAATGTCTGAATGGAGCAAATCAATGAAAAGTCTCTCTCTCTCTCTCTCTCTCTCTCTCTCTCCCTCTCTCTCTCTCTCTCCCTCCCTCTTTCTGAATATACAGTGCCCTCCATAATTATTGGCACCCCTGGTTAAGATGTGTCAAAAGCCTTAAAATAAATTCAGTTTTTATTGTGGAAACATACTGTCACACTGAAAATTGTAGAAAAATGTAACCTTTAACTCAAGTAGAGTTTTAGGGGGAAAATAAAATCCCTGACTAAGAAATAATTTTTCTTCATAAAATCACCTGTTCCACAATTATTGGCACCCCTAACAATTCTTAGGAAATAAATGTAATTAAAGAATTTCTGTCGCTTCTACAGTAGTTTACGAAGTTAATCAAAGTATGTAGGAACATTTAATTAGCAATTCACAACTTCCTGTTTCCCTGGGGTATAATTATGACGTGACACAGAGGCCATTTCTCTTCAACATGGGAAAGACAAAGGAACATAGCATTCAAGTAAGGCAGATGTGTGTTGACCTTCACAGGTCAGGCAATGGCTACAAGAAAATAGCCACTCACCTACACCTGTCCGTATCTACTGTCAGAGGAATTATTAAGAAGTTTAAAACAACTGGAACAGTGGTAAACAAGTCTGGACGAGGGCGCAAGTTTATTTTGCCACCACGCACAGTGAGGAGGATGATAAGAGAAATAAAAAGTTCTCCAAAGCTCACTGTTACGGAACTGCAACAAATGGTAGCATCTTGGGGTCACGAAGTCTCCAAAACAACCATCAGACGCTATCTACACGCCAACAAGCTGTTTGGGAGGCATGCACGGAAAACCCTTTTCTCACTCACAATCATAAACGTAAACGTTTGGAGTTTGCTAAGCAGTACTGGGACTTCAACTGGGACCGTGTGCTTTGGTCAGATGAAACAAATACAGAGCTTTTTGGCAACAAATGCTGTAAGTGGGTCTGGCGTAACACAAGAGCTGAGTATGCAGAAAAGCACCTCATGCCCACTGTGAAATACGGGGGAGGATCAGTGATGCTGTGGGCCTGCTTTTCTTCCAAAGGTCCAGGGAACCTTGTTAGGGTGCATGGCATCATGAATGCTTTGAAATACCAGGACATTTGGAAAGAGGAATGGTCGAAGATACCTCTTTCTGTGTTCTCCCATCTTGTGAAACATTATAGGAGAAGATTAGGTGCTGTTTTGTTGGCAAAGGGGGGTTGTACAAAGTATTAACATCAGGGGTGCTAATAATTGTGGCACACATTATTTGATGTTAAACAATTATTTCTTAATGTGGGATTTTTTTCCTACTGAATAAATGCACTTGAGATAAAGGTTGGATTTTGCTCTTTTTTCCATCGTGGTCCTATATTATTTAAAAAAACCCTCAATTTATTAGAAGCTAAAGAACACATCTTAACCAGGGGTGCCAATAATTATGGAGGGCACTGTATATATATATATATATATATATATAGAGAGAGAGAGAGAGAGAGAGAGAAAGAGAGAGAGAGATACATACATAGATAGATAGATAGATATTGCTGCTGTTGGAAGAAAACCTCGCATTTAGATTTTTGTTGGGTTTTTTTCAGTTTTTGACATTAGTTGAAAAGGCCAGATGTCCTTTATATGGTATGTAAATTTCATGAGGAATGGATCAAAAGAAACGGCACAAAATGACTTGGAAAAAAATTGTGGTTTTGAATTCCATTGAATTCCATTATATAAATATATAAAATGTGTGTATATATCTTATCTATTCTTATTTATACATATATATATATATATATATATATATATATATATATATATATATATATATACACACACATACACACACACACACACACACACACACACACATAGATACACTATATTGCCAAAAGTATTCACTCCCCCATCCAAATCATTGAATTCAGGTATTTCATTCACTTCCATGGCCACAGGTGTACAAAACCAAGCATCTAGGCCTGCAGACTGCTTCTACTAACATTAGTGAAAGAATGGGTTGCTCTCAGGAGCTCAGTGAATTCCAGCATGGTACCATGATAGGATGCCACTTGTGCAACAAGTCCAGTCGTGAAATTTCCTCACTACTAAATATTCCATGGTCAACTGTCAGTGGTATTATAACAAAGTGGAAGCGATTGGGAATGACAGCAACTCAGCCACGAAGTGGTAGGCCATGTAAAATGACAGTGCATGGTCAGTGGATACTGAGGCGCACAGTGCACAGAGGTTGCCAACTTTCTGCATAATCAATCGCTATAGACATGTGGCCTTCAGATTATTTTAAGATTAGTGCATAGAGAGCTCCATGGAATGAGTTTCCAAGGCTGAGCAGCTGCATCCAAGCCTTACATCACCAAGGGCAATGCAAAACGTCGAATGCAGTGGTATAAAGCACCGCCACTGGATTCTAGAGCAGTGGAGATGTGTTCTCTGGAATGACAAATCACGTTTCTCTGTCTGGCAATCTGATGGAAGTCTGGGTTGGCGGTTGCCAGGAGAACGGTAATTGTCTGACTGCATTGTGCCAAGTTTAAAGTTTGGTCGAGGGGGGATTATGGTGTGGGGTTGTTTTTCAGGAGTTGGGCTCGCCCCTTAGTTCCAGTGAAAAGAACTTAATGCTTCAGCAGACCAAGAGAATTTGGACAATTTAATGCTCCCAGCTTCATGGGAACAATTTGGGGATGGCCCGTTACTGTTCCAACATTACTGCGCATCAGTGCACAAAGCAAGGACAATAAAGACATGGGTGAGTGAGTTTGGTGGGGAAGAACTTGACTGGCCTGCACAGAATCCTGACCTCAACCTGAACACCTATGGGATGAATTAGAGCAGAGACTGTGAGCCAGGCCTTCTCGTCCAACATTGATGTCTGACCTCACAAATGTTCTTGTGGAAGAATGGTCAAAAATTCCCATAAACACACTCCTAAACCTTGTGGAAAGCCTTCCCAGAAGAGTTGAAGCTGTTATAGCTGCAAAGGGTGGGCCCTAAACCCTATGGATTAAGAACGGGATGTCACTCAATTTCATATGCGTGTGAAGGCAAACGAGCGAATACTTCTGACAACATAGTGTACACACACACACACACACACACACACACACACACACACACACACAAACACAGTACTATATATGTATGTATATATATATATATATATATATATATATATATATATATATATATATATATATATATATAGTACTGTGCGAAAGTCTTAGGCACACAAGACACATTTTCAAAATCTATTTATGTGTTTGTGTTTATTTGCTGAGAAAAGCAAAATTTATAGAATATTAATAATGATTTTATGCCCAGTATGTAAGCAACTCCTGGTTTTACCAATCAGTGCTTCAGTAAATTGTGCTCATGATGTAATTGATGATATTAACAAGTCCCTGTGGCGGCTGTGAAGGTGTCAAGGAAAAATATGGACCCAAGAAATTCTTGTTACTTTTTAATGTTTTTATGTTTATTTGAATTATGAATATGACTTTATTCTAATGTATATAGTGATAAACTCACTGCTGAGGTAAACTGTTTAAAAATGTGGTTAGATACTGATCCCACAGTACTGTGTGTGTGTGTGTGTGTGTGTGTATATATATATATATATATATATATATATATATATATACACACACACACAGTCATGTGAAAAAATTAGGACACCCTATGAAATCCTGTATATTTTTTAACATATTTGGACATGTGGATATTTAATATCAATTTCAACAATACTGTGGGATCCAAGTAATCTGACTAAACAATTAAACATTAAGAAAGGCCTTTTTACAATTTTCTGTAAAATGTAATTTAAAAAGAATGCAATTTCTGGTGAGGCATAAATTAGGACACCCCTACATATTGTCCCACTTAAAATAGTTAAGATCACACACAGGTGTATCACATTAGGTGCACATGATCAGAACATCATTACCCAGCATTTTGAATGAGGCTTGCTCTATTTAAACCTCAGAAAATTAGTTTGCTGTGACCTGACTGTTGAAGTGAGAGTGAGCACCATGGTGAGATCCAAAGAGCTGTCTTAGGCCTGTGAAGACTGTGGCTGCTTATGAGTCTGGTAAGGGATTTAAAAAGATCTCAAAAGAATTTGACATCAGCCATTCCACCATCCGGAAAATTGTTTACAAGTGGAGGACATTCAAAACAACAAAAAGGTGTGGCTGTCCAAGCAAGTTCACCCCAGAGCAGACCATAAGATGCTAAAAGAAGTCATGAAAAATCCTTACATTTCTTCACAGGACCTACAGCAGGCTCTTGCTACTGTCGATGTGAAAGTGCATGACTCAACTATCAGAAAGAGAGTACACAAGTTTAATTTCCATGGGACGTGTGCAAGGAGGAAACCTTTGCTCTCTAAGAAAAACAAAAAAAGGCCAGACTGAAGTTTGCCAGAGAGAACACAAAGACCATGACTTCTGGAATAATGTTCTTTGGACAGATGAGTCTAAAATTGAATTATTTGGACACCAGAACAGAAGACATGTCTGGCGTAAGCCAAATACAGCATTCCAAGAAAATAACTTCATACCAACTGTGAAGCATGGAGGTGGAAGTGTCATGGTTTGGGGATGCTTTGCTGCAGCAGGACCTGGCCAGCTTACCATCATAGAATCCACCATGAATTCTATTGTGTATCAGAGGGTGCTTGAGCAACATGTGAAACCATTTGTACAAAAAGTATAGCTGAAGTGGAACTGGACCCTGCAACATGACAATGACCCAAAACATACCAGTAAATCCACCAAGGACTGGCTGAAAACTAAGAAGTGCAGAGTCCTGGAATGGCCAAGTCAAAATCCGAATCTTAATCCCATTAAGATGCTGTGGAGTGACTTAAAACGGGCTGTACATGCAAGAAACCCCTCAAACATCTCACAGCTGAAAGAATTCTGCGTTGAGGAGTGGGGCAAACTTTCTTCAGATGTCAGAGATTGGTAGATGGCTGCAAAAAGGGGCTCACCGAAGTTATTTCAGCCAAAGCGGGCAACACTAGTTATTAGAGGATAGGGTGTCCTAACTTTTTCCTCCATTATAATACTCATTTTTGTTCATATATTTTGTTTCATAAGTAAAACAATGTTAATTTTTGTTGTTTAATTGCAATTAAATCACTTTCTTTTCCAGAAATGAACAAAAACAAGATTGGACATTTATATGTAAACATTTCTTAATAAAGAGCTGACTATTTAATTTGGTGTCGTAATTTTTTCACATGACTGTAATATATATATATATATATATATATATATATATATATATATATATATATATATATATATATATATAGTGTGTGTGTGTGTGGATGTGAATATGTATGTGTGCATGCAAGAACGACATAGATTAATGGAATGTTAGAGAAGAGTGAGAGAGATGGAGTGTAAGAGGAGAGAGAGATGAGTGCTGGGAAGGCCATAAATCAGTGTAAAGTCTGTTAATGAGACAGCGCTGGCTGTGGAATATGAAAGCTAAAAGGTGAAGGACAGTGGACGCACTGTAGCTGAAGACAGACTGATTCTCCACTAGAGAATGAGACACGGGCCCCTTTTATGAACCACTCATATGAACAGATTTACTCTGAAATAGTGATTTATAAAATGTTAGTTTAATGTCAAAATGTAAATAGTGCAGCACAAGCTTCCAACCCCATGTACAGACTTTTACGACTGACAGTGCCAGAGTGCCACATGTGTTAGAGTGAACAATTCATGAGTTTTTTTTTTTTTATATTTGCACACAAAAGTTTAGAAAGAAGTCTTTTATCCAGACAAATACATGAGGTGAAATGGATTTAAGTTGCATTTTAAATATTTCATTTCATTTTTTTTTTTAAACTGTCATATCCTGATTTGATTTTAAAATAAATCTGTATGCTTTTAATTAGTTATACTGTAAAGCGTAAGTAATTCTGAGTAGTTCTGTTACTACTTACGTTGTAAAGCTTCCTTCCTGTGATCTATAAAAAATATTAGTAATTCAACTAATATAAGGCAGGTTTCTGTTTCTCTCTCTTTCTCTCTCTCTCTCTCTCTCTCTGTTTCTCTTTCTCTCTCTCTCTGTTTCTCTCTATCTCTTGCTCTGCTCTGCTGTGCTGTGTTTTGTGCCCTGGTGGTGTGATGTTGTGTACGTGTGTCTGTGTACACTGTGAGCAGGGCATTTTGCTGCAGGCTGAAGTCGAGCTGGGCTTTGGTGTACATTGTGTTTGGAAGCTTGTCCAACTCCTCTATGACTCTGCTGAAGCTTCTCTTCAGTGTAGTCTGGCTCCTTCAATACAATTCAGCCTTTTAGCTGTGTGCATCTGTGTGCACGTCTGTGTGTGTGTGTGTGTGTGTGTGTTAAGTCTGTCTGTATACATGCTCAATCTTCAGGATTGGAGCTGCGGGCAGTTGGAGAGTTGATGTAACTGTGGTCTCACACAACACATTGCATTACTGTTATGTGCTGCAAGTGTAAGGTATGAAATGTTTTGTGTTAAGCTTGTATTACTGTAGCTACACATTGCAGTATTTGCATCAAAACCCACCTCTGTCCTCTTCCATGTAATCAGACTACACTGATTCAGACTACACTGACTAATCATACTACCCTCATTGATTACAGAATTCTGACCAATTTTGACATGATTTTGTTGCAACCAATAAGTTTCCAGTGTCGGTGAACAGGTCTTGACATAATCAAAGAACAGTGAAGTGGTGTCTGGGATGCTCCACGACACCCTGCTGAAAAGTCTAGCATGTCAGAATTCCTTGTATTTTTCCATTTAACATCTATTACAAACTCTTCAGCATTAACCAGTAGGATGACCGAACACTCTCTGGTGCACGTATTTAAACATGGCAAAGAGAAAGAGGGATGTTGCTGTTGCAGCTGTCAGATGGGACAATGAAACAGGACAGGTTTGTTGAGCTTTGGCAACAGTCCCCCCACCTTTCTAACATTTCCTTGAGGGAGGACCATGACAGAGTCCAAAAGGATGAATCTTGGCAAAAAGTAGCACCTAAAGTATCTGTTTACATACAGCGAACCTGGTGGCTAGAACCTGGTGGAAAGGATAGACAGCCCATGCTCTTTGTGACACCCAGAAAAGGGGTTGACATTTTTTTTTCGTTTTCTTTTCAGAGCACAAAACCACTAGCAACGCACATAGCACTTCTGTAGCCATGTTTGATAGTTTCTTAATCTGCCTCCTTGATAACCTGTGACCTCAAAAATGTGAACGATAACTTTCTCAACCAAGACACGGTGCAAACTTATCGCACTATGATTGCCCAGTCTGACATGGTGACCATTGTAAAAGATAAAAGTATAGCATAGTCCTGGATGCTCTGGAGCAGACAGCCTATGGGGAAAAAATGACACGAGGCAGCAGTGCCACAGAGCAGGGATCTTTAAAGCACATTAATAATGTAAAGGTTCTGTACCAATTCAAGGGTTCTTTTTAGAACTTTAATCTTGTGGAAGTTCCTTCATATTCACGTCATTTGCAAAAAAAAAAAGCTTCTTTAAAGAACCATCCATTTAAAGCTGTTGAAGAGAGTCAAAAGTGTTGCTTCTGTGGCTTCACATAAGGAACACATTTGTTTGTTTTATTTTGTTTGTTTTTTAAAGTGTAAGGTCACCATACCTAGTGCCATGTGTCAAGTAGAAGGGTATTAACTCCCTCCCCCTCAGCAATGAGCTGTTGAGCATTGGAATTGTGTTCTCTGATATGTTGAACATATTTTTGGGATGACTTGGAGTGGCCTTACCAATGTTCACACTATTAACCTTGATTTCAGAAAAAACAGATAAGCAGGTATCTACAAACCTTTGGACATGTAGTGTAGCTAACCAGTAATGGAAGCACATACCCTGGCATAGGTTGCATAGGTAAAACAGGATCAGCTTAATTTATGATGCCTGAACTATGTCCATATTTCTGTTTTTTAAGACTGTGTAGAACAAAAAAACAACATACATAAGTCTGATTGGGATTGATTGACAACTCTATGCTGTTTGAGGCCAATATGATATGATTTAGACATGCAATTTGCACAATACTGATCTAATACTCATTCATTGAATATAAGTTTCTATTAGTTATGTTTTCTTCATGGCTCCAGTGCAAACTGTTCTTGCTTGAAAGGCTACATTTGGGCGTGAGGGGAAAATTGTATGCATTCCCCCTATATATGCCAACTATGTAGGTGTGTGTCTGTGTATGCATCTGTATGCGTACTGTAGATAAACCTGACTCAGTGCACAAGGTTACCATAAATCTGCTTCCATGAGGATAAATACCAAACACATGCACACAGACTTCTCCCATTTCTCTCTTTTAAAGGGCACCATAGACATTATTTCTCATTAGACCCACAGACTGGGCACTTATCATGCAGGGGACGAGTTTCATATTCTGAGAAGGACCCGGCATCAGCTCCCCCGTATTTGTGCTTATAGTTCATCTCTGTAATAATGATCCTCCTATCTGTAGTGATGCAGGCTGCTTTTTGTTTCATTACATCAGCCCTCTTTGGAGAGCGAGACCTTACTTACAGGGCTGATCACTCTCTCCGGTCTCTCTCCTCTGACTCATCCCCCTTGTTTTTCACCTCCAAGTGAAGGAAGGAGGCAGAAAAACAAAGTGTTTGTCTCTCTCTGCCTTTCCTGTGCCGCACAGTGATGAATGGATGATGAGCCCGCTTTGGTGCGCCACGGCTTTTGGGCACCGCTTCAAGGCGGCAGATGCTGGCTTGCATTTTCGAGGGTGAAATATTGAACAATTAGAACGACGCCACCTCCCCATACAGGCGTCTGCCACTTCGGGTATGAGTTCAGCTATTTTCTGCCTCCTCTGCCTTTATCATTCTCCTTCACTTTCTCAAGAACAAGCTCACAAAGACAGTGGAGAATTGGATGATTCACATTGTCTCTGTAATGTCTCTGCAGTGTGCATTTCTAGCAATAGCTACGCAAGTAAGTCATTTAGAGCAGCAATTATTAGTTGACAAAGTCAATTAGTCTTCAGCAATATCAGTTACGGGAAAAGGATGTTTACCTGAAAACAAAAGAGCTCTATGATGCTCTGTGATTTATACTATATATACATTCACTCTGAAAAATTGCAATACACTACAAGAAGTGTTGGGGGCAATGTGGCTTCTGTTGGGATCTGGACTTTATGTGGACTAGTGGTGGCAATGAGGGTTCACCAGAAATATTCTAAACCAGCCACTACTTGTTCTTGCTGTCAGGCAGCAATATTGCATGTTCTGGTGAAATAATTTGTAAAATACTGGCATGGCATGTTTCAAGAACAGGTCAAAACAGGATGCCACAAGCTTAGTTTTGGGAAGTCTAAGTATGATATAAGTATGACATCCAGAATTGAGGTCAAGATACATGCTGTCAGGGTTCTCGCAAGCAAATTCTTACTTTTACACCAATATTAGGATAGGTTAGGTTAAAACAGGAATGTACAATTAAGAGCGCAGTCTAAGAGACAGAAGACAACTTTTTTTTTTTTTTGGAAATGATGCTGAGAACTACATTTAAAAGCAGCTTGAAGACCACTGCTTATACCAGACGTGCAGCATCACATATCTATGTGCTAGTAAGATAGTAAGATAAGTAAGCTCTGTTAAATGTTAAGTTCTAGTTCATTTTTGCATTCAGCCCATGTAAACTTTAATGAAATTAAATTTTCACATCATTTATCTGTGTTCGAGCTGAAAGATATGAGGCAAAAAAAGAATTTGTTCATCTTAAAGAATCACTGTCTTTCACTGCATAAATTTCAAGCTTTAGATCTACAGTTGTCTCCAAATTGCTTTAATTTAATGTAGTAATTGCAAAATGCTGAGTGGAAAACTGCAACGTGCTGAGAAATTGAATGATGCTTGGAATCCCTGAGTACCAGAACATGTTGCCATGGAATTTCTGCTCTGACGTGCTTACATTTATTAAAAATATTTAACATTTTTGGACACTACACAACAAGGCACATCCGGTGTGTGGTGGCCATAAGACCCCGTTTACCACCTGATCATTTCATGTGACTTGTATCTGGATTGGAATCCAGTTTAGAATAAGTAGCTTCCTGTATTAGTCATCGCACTTGTGGACTATGTGCATTAAAACAGTATTGTAATGACATGGTAAATAATGACAAGGCAAAGTAACAATGAAGGTAACCAAACTGCTCTTCATTTTAACTAGTTCAGGCTGATAAACGCTGCTAAGTTAAGTAGTTAAGTGGCACTCAGGTGGCCTTTTTTGCCCCCCCCCATGCAGAACAGCAGTACGAGGAGCTTGGAGAGACAGGTGCATTTACACTTGTAAAACCTGGCTGCAATGTGCCTTAGACCATCTCTTGAAGTGGTTTGAGTGATCAGATGTGAAACTGTTTTAAATGCTTTTTTTGGTGCGTTTACATCTGTAGTTTTATGTGGATAAACTCTATCCAGAAATTTAAATGATGCTTAAGATGAATAAGATGGACAGGTTCGAAGCTCAATCTAGCCTAGACCAGCAACAACATGTGGTAGAGCTGGGAGCCAAGCCTGAGTTCAACCAATAGACCTTACTTTGTACCAGTAAGCAGTGCTTTTGCAGGGCATTGCTTTAGATAGATAAGTGTGGCTTTAACATAGTCACTGTTGCTCTCTGTGTTTGTGTATGATGTCAGTAAAATTGAACTAGATGTCCTTTGGGTTTTCTGTGGTATTGATAGTGACACACTTGCACAAACAGATACACTCAGAGGAGATGGTGTGTTTGGGGGAGGGGGTGTTATTGATCAATAATGGACTCAATAGGAGAACTGTGGCACTGATGGAGTTATGCCACTATCGCATGCCAAACAAGAGCTGCCTTCTGGTCTGATCCTTTACCCACAAAACCTTTCAGCCATAGGAAAAGAATGGTGGCTGCTACTGGGCAGAGAGAAAGAGAGAGAGAGAGAGAGAGAGAGAGAGAGAGAGAGAGAGAAGCTTAGTGTTACTGCATAGAGGGAAGGACAAGAACAGATATGAAGAACTGAATGGAAAGCTGGAGAAATAGGGCAGGTTTATTTTCACTGTTCACACAGAACCCACTCTAATCCTCCCATGATGCCTTGCAAACAATGGTTAGCGGCATAGCTCAAGGGGAATCGTGGGCCTCTGTTCGCTCATCTGCGCTGCTTTAGGAAATCTCATCCCCGTTTGGGACCCTCAGTCTCAGCCCCCCTTTTCCCTTGCCGTTTTCTTGCCTGTCTTTGAGCCCATAATAACAATCGGCACAATCTCCAGTAGAGGGTTACATATTCTTCTGGCCTAAATGCTTTCAAATGAGTGGTAAACTGCGCAGTTTATCGCAAACTATTGGCCTGTGGGTACAAACGGACCCAATAAAGCTTTAGTGAATTAGCGCGTGTGTATTGACTGCGAGTGTGAGTGTGTGTGTAGCATTGGGTTAATTAGCTGTGAATGTGTGGTTTTGAGAGGCTTAACGCTGGACTGTAGTCTCTCATTATCTCTGGAACAGCAGCGTTCCCCATCCACCGCCTCTCCTTCTCTCTCCACCTAAATAACACACCAACGCCGAGAGATAAGCTAAAACACAATCAGCACTAATGTTTAACACGTCCCCCGTTGCCAGCACCTCCTAATAAGCTTTGTTTGCGCATTGCTATTATGAAGTTATATTGCGTGCTAATATGTGCTGATTTATAAGTCCCTTTTTTCACTCTCTTTTTCTTATGAGCATTTGGTGGCTGTTAAACTGCAATTAAATCTTATTGTGCCAGGTTATGTTAGTTGTAGGGGTTCAGCTTGAGGTTTAGATTCTAGGCACAAACGAAGCAGCCAAAGGTTATTCAGTTATGCCACTAATAAGTAGTACAATTTCTAATACAGATATTGAAAAAAATACCATCTGCTGATACTGACAGAGTATTTAGTTTACTTTACATGGCCAGTACCCTGCAGTTTCCTTAAGATTCACTTACATATATATATATATATATATATATATATATATATATATATAAAATACAGATTTGACTGGTTTTTCAACATTTCCTCTGATTAACTTCACTCACATTCAGCAACGAGCCCCACAAAATTCTATTGCTTTCTAAGTTGAGCAACACTATTGAACACAATTGAACACTATTTGTAAAATACTTATAAAACATGTTGTATTACTACTAATTGTCATAATAATACATGATATGACGTATTATTGTCAGTAGTAGTCATAGTTGATAAGTAGTCACAAATAAACATTAGTAGCTGCTACTAGCCTCCCTGGTAGAAGACCAGCTAGCTAGTGGTCCCCAAGACGTTTGAGACCCATACTCTTAACAAATTAAGTTAGTGTTGGCCATAAGTTAACACACTAGCCCCAAGCTAGCATGCTAGTCACGATACAATGAGTGCGTTTACATGCATTTAATAATCCAATAATTGCAGAAAATGGAATTTTGTTGGTAATCCAGTCAACTATTGAAATAGATGGTGTAAATAGATGGTGGGAAACTCTGGGTCTGCATGAGTCAGGCAGTAATCATTTCTGCTTTGCAACCAGCCAGTAAACTTCACAGAAAATGATGTGACGTAAACATGATGTAAAACTCAAACTTCATGCTGCTGTTTTTTTGTTTTTTTTTAAACATCCTGTCACTTTGATGATGAATATTTAAATTACTCATTTTCAAGCATGTAGTTGGTTTCAGCTTCGTTCCAAAGTGGTGTTGCTGTCTCGCGGCAGCGCTGCTTGCTTATTTCTGGTACCGTGGTCTGTTTTTTCACATGCGCAGACAAAGAAATCTGAAAATAAGTAAGATTTACATGCACTATGAAATCTGATTACTGAGCTGAAATACAGCTCTCAGTATCAGAAATTTTTATATTTTTAGACCTTACTCAGATCTAAGAAATATGAGTATGCTCTTTACGTGATCATGTGAATAATCCGATAACTGCAGAAATTTTAATTGGATTATTGAGTGCATTTGAGTGCACACTCAGTGATATGATTTGCTGCAATACAATTTTACTCAATGTCTTGTTACGTTTGTACTATCTGCTTATTTTTCTTTTGTCAACATTAATCTACAAGTGACTGTAGCTATTATGTGCGCTTTGCTTTACGTTATTTTTGTACCACAAGCAAATTTTCCAGGCTAAATTTGTTGCAGAATCAGGCTGCGGTCCTTAATTTTTCCTTCCAGCAATTCCTGATTTTTGGGCTGAAGTCTCAAATCACATTTGATAAAAGACTTTATTCATTTAAGACTTCAACACCTGAAGTCTCAAATCCCGTTTGATGAAAGCATCAGAGATGTGACTGAGGAGGTGTAAGGAGAGCGACAGCATAGGCCGTGGAAAAAATGACAGTGTTAGTCAAGTAGATGGACAGGAAGTGCCTGTAGTCAGACAGAATGATAATCTGAACATTGGACACTCATCATGAAGCGTTATGGACCTGATGAGAACAGTGTTTCTTCACTCTGTCTGTGTGTTTCTGCAGAAGACCCTCAGATTATGGGTCATTATGATGGAAAGCTTGCCCTATGCAGTGTGTAGTGGTACCACAGCCCTCCTTTCGCAAGCTCGGGGCAAACATTCCATTCTGTGAAATTGGTAGAGGAAGGCTACTGTCGAATGGCTTCACAAGTAATTAATCTTTCAAGGATTTTCTCTGCTTCCAATTTTAAACCACCCAGAAGGAATGGAGTCACAGTTATTTTGTGTGTGTGTGTGGGGGGGTGATTTCACATCTAAGGCTCAGAAGGCACTCGAAAGATTAAAGCTTATGGGTGTGGGAGGGGCTTTTTTGCTTTGTATTACATTTATTCCTCGAAGACAAGCCTTTTTTTTGGGTGCTGCTATATATTAAAAAAAAATGTCGGAAATTTTCCATGTTTTATTTAGTTCTGAATTCGTGTGCCCAGAAGCAAAAGAGGAAATAATTTAATCAAACCGGACGTTATTAAAGCATTAGCCATTAGTATCTGATCCCACGTTACTGTTACAAAAACGCCGCAAACTTTGCGGTGTATTACGTGGATTGCAGATATCATGGCACAGCTGTGACTTGCAGTAACCTCATTTTAAAGTTTTTACAACAAAGATCTTTGCTCTTGAAAGCAGCCTAAGTTTGTTTAACATGTCATATAGTTTAACAACTCACATTAGTTTAAGAGCAGAAAATAGCACCTTATGCAGTCAAATGAATCCCCTGTGAGATGACACGGCCTGTAAAAGTCTGGAGTGAACTGTCAAGCCCTTGGGGCGTACGTCTCTTTCTCCAACCCTGGGAGCATGCATTGTGCTGCTGATGTTATAATGAGCAGGCATGGAGTGGGTGAAGAGGAGATGATTGCCACTTGCGGATGATGATTTGGGCGTGTGATTGCCGCATGAATCCCTTTGCGGCGCAGGAGCAGAGCTCTTGACCCACTCCAGTCCTTTGCGCCTCCTCTAGAGAGCTCCTCTTCTAAGATCATCTGACGCCCCTTAGATTCAGACAGTCACCTCCTGCTGGGTTTGATGGCTTCTTCTACTAAAGAGCTCTTGGGAATTTGGCACACTGGCATGTGCCTCCAGCATTCAAGCATAGACTTCTGTTTCTTGCAGCTGTCAAAGAATTTTGGGACACCTCATTTTTCAAAATAGATCCATTAAATGAGAGTGTTTCCTTTGTTCATTTGCAGTACAGTGTGATGTCAAGACCAGTCTTGCTTCCATAAATTAATGGTCTCAGTCTCAACATCATTCAGACTAGTCTCAGTCTTGAGGAAAGTTGGAGTTGGAAACTGTTCTCAAGACCAGCAGAGTGCATTACTCCCGTCTGAGGTAGCTAGAAACTGAACTTTGTATCATTTTTAAATATTCACAAAAACTTCAATCCGGATTAAAAAAAAAACTTACTTACTTACTCAACATACTTAAATAAAATCTGTTCCCTGCCAGTTGACCCTTAACTGGGTACTATTTGTTTGTTGATGTTCATTGGTTCCAAAATTCAAACATTGCCTGAGGGCACATTGGAATGTTATCCCTATCTTTTTAGTCACTATCTGTTTATTAAACATTCCCCTGTCCCAACTTCTTTGGAACGTGTTGCGGGCATCAAATTCAAAATGAGTGAATATTTGCAAAAAACAATAAAGTTTATCCGTTTGAACATTAAATATCTTCTCTTTGTAGTGTATTCAATTGAATATAGGTTGAAAAGGATTTGCAAATCATCATATTCTGTTTTTATTTGTGTGTTACACAACGTCCCAACTTGGAATTGGGGTTGTACATGATGGTTACTGGTGAGGTTACTGTCTGTGTCTTCCTCTCTAAAACATATTTAGAATCACCACCTAAAGTCAACTGAATATAAAAACATACACAATTTTGTTTGATTAAACAGATAGTGACTAAAAAGATAGGGATAACATTCCAATGTGCCCTCAGGCAATGTTTGAATTTTGGAACCAATGAACATCAACAAACAAATAGTACCCAGTTAAGGGTCAACTGGCAGGGAACAGATTTTATTTAAGTATGTTGAGTAAGTAAGTAAGAATTATAATGTATGTACAATATTCTTAAAAAATTGTAATCTGGTCTCGGTTTTCTCTCTGTCTCATCATTCCTGGCTCAACTGAAGTCATGGTTGAATAAATCTGTGCAAAAACTTAAAATCTGGTGAAACTAACAAAAGCACTACTTTGGGAGTAATGCCATACCCCTTACATTTTATCCCCTTGTTGTGATGTCAGCACTCAACAGCATTTAAATCTCATGTGTTTGGGCCAAGAGATTTTCAGTATGGGTTTTTAACAATAATTCTGGGGTAAAAAGAAAAGCATCAAGCCATTATTTATGCAAAACCTTCTCTTCATATGAAAGAAGACCCTTTGATGAACATGAAGCTGAGTGGGATGTTAGCATGTAGCTATTTTATGCTGCACAATTGCAGGTTTTTTAAAACTTTTATTCTTATTTTTTTAATATCTTAGATAATAACACTAAAATCCAACACAACACAAAGAATTTCAAAAGTAAGATGTCCCCAGACTTTTTCCAGATAGTATATTGTACTCTAGTGCTTCTGCATGTCAACTCTCCTGTCTTAACTTATCGGCTCTATGCAGTGAGTGTAACTGTCTTTAACTCTGGGTTAATTTTGCAGGTTCTTCAGCACCACCATGCAGTTCATGAGATTTCCTACATTGCCAAAGACATCACGGACCATCGGGCCTTTGGCTATGTGTGTGGGAAAGAGGGCAACCACCGGTTTGTGGCCATCAAGACGGCTCAATCTGTGAGTATTTCTTCTGGATTGCTAAACTTTTTATATCAGTAAGTTTACCAAATAAAGCTTTCGAAAACACCCTCTTGACATTTAAATTGGAAAAGCCTTCAGAGTATTTATTGATATTCATAACATTGGCAGTTATTAAAACCAATTTCCATGTTCTTAAAGGAAATTTGCAAAAAAATCTAATTATTAAACTTTTTGGGAAGAGGCCTTTTGATATCTGAAACCCAAATATTGACATTTTATTTACTGTCTAAAATGACCAGTCAACTTTTGTGTCTTCTGAGGTTTTATATGTAATGTTGATAATAGTAAAAATTGGCAAATCTGAAAAGCAAAGTTTTTGTCCAAAAGCCAGAACTAAAAAAAAATCTTAGAACTATCATAAAACAATGTTTGAGATGTCAGACAGTGTACTCACTTGGTCAAAAAAAAGGTAGCTCTTACAAGCCACTTTTTACAGTGAACCCTGCCACAGTCTCACATTTACAGGTCCCCCAGCACATCTTTGGAATATCTAGAGCTTCAAATTCAAAGTAGATTCACAGGAACACTGACTCACTGTTAAAAACCTGGAAGCTTGAAGGTAGTTTTGGATGGTGAAATGGTTACTAAGCAGTGATGGGAAGAGAAAATAAAGTGTGTGTTAAAAAAAAAAATCAGCATTTTGATCGATTTGATTTCACTTCTAGTTCTTCTAGTGAGGTTCCCACCACAAGTCCAAAACAGCTGTTTATATTCTGCTTGTGGGGCTCAGGCCCTTGGGCACACGCCCATAAAACCCACTGGTTGATCTGGGCCTGGTGAAAACAGCTGTAGTCAAAATTTTTTGTTCTATGTTGGGAAAAAATAAAATATTTGCTTTTACACAGTTAGTGCTGCTTCCAGATTCTGGGGCTGTAGTGTGCCTGGTTGGTTCACCTGTTCTTTCCAGTCGATACTGCAGCCTCCTATGACATTTGAAAGCTTTCACCAGGAATCCAAGAACAGCAGAATAAGTGTAGTGAAAACACATCATACATCTTTCTCTGTGGTTTAACATACCCTCCTCTCTCTCCCTCGTTCACTCTCCTTGTCTCTCTCCTCTCTCACTCTCCATCTCTCTCTCTCTGTCTGCGCTGCTGCTGCTCTGCAGTGGTTGCGACTCTGTGCCGGATGCTGGTATTGATTTCCCATACACAGTCGATGAGTACATGTCGGTTTCTCTCTCTCCTCATCCATTGCCCCTTGCTCTGAACTGCAGGTGACCCTGTGCTGTATGACACAGATGGATATAAACAGAGCCGCACTCCTTTTTTCTCTGCGGCTGCACGCTGCATTCCCAGGCATTCATTTCATTTTCACCACGTTGGCTGCCTCTTCTCTAACACATTCCCAGCCCATTTTTTCTTTCTTTCCAATTATCTCACTTCTTTTTTTGTTCCAATATTCTCTTTCTCTCTCTCTCTCTCTCTCTCGCTCTCTCGCCCTCTCTCTCTCTCTCTCTCTCTCTCTCTCTCTCAATTTCTGTCTCTCTTGCTTTCTCTCTCCATTTCTCTGTCTCAGTCTCTCTCGTTCTGTTTTTCGTTCTCATTGCTCTGTATCTCTTACTCTCCATCTTCCTCTCTCCCTCCCCATCTCTCTCTTTCTCCTGCTGTTAATTCCGCTTTTCCTTGTGATGTATGGTTGCTGGCGAAAGCAGCAGAAATATATCCAAAGGCAAGAGCCGAGTGTTCACTGTACATTTGGGCATTTAGTGGGTTATTAGTGACATTTAGACTGCGGCGGGCAGGGGATGCATTTTTAATGATAACGTGGGGCTTTGAAGTGAACTACAAAGTGTGAATTTGATCAGATGCAGCTTTTTAACATGGAAAGCACTTTGTTCTGCCACCTCTCATCAGAGAGCGTTTAGAGAGGACTGAGAGCAGGTTCCAGGGTCTTTGCTTTCCATTACATATTTATGAAATCTCTGGAGAATGATGGAGACGACGAAACACAGTTTTCTCTATAACAGACGATATTGAGTTGAGTAAAAACTAAATCAATATCTTTCTGTTTCTCTCTCTCGCTCTCTCTCTCTCTCTCTCACACTCACACACACACATTCTTTCTCTCTCTCTCTCTCTCTCCTTCTCTCCTTCCTCATCTCTTGCTCCTCAGGCTGAGCCGGTGATCCTTGACCTCCGTGACCTTTTCCAGCTGATCTATGAGATCAAGCAGAGAGAAGAGATTGAGAAAAAGGCCCAGAAAGACAAGCAGTGTGAACAAGCGGTTTACCAGGTGACACACAGACACCCGGCATGCATGCAAAGCATTCACACTGAAAAAATGAATGGACATGATTTAAGCATTTGCGTCATTTCTATGTGAGTGAAATATATTACATCAGCACACTGTCATTTCAGTAGAATAATTGAATGATTGAGTCCCAACTCTTTTATTTATTGTTGCTACATCCTTCAAACTTCAGTACAGGCTGCCTGGTAGCCTCCATAACACTTGTACCTACAAACTAAAAAGTTCAGGGGTGCAAAGGAAGATGTGTAAACACTCAGGGAAGTACATCTGAAACAAAAATAAACTGGCTTTACATGATGTTCAATGCAGACATACATGTTTAAGAACTGATACAGGCCAATTTAAAATGAACAAAAATGGATGCTGGAAACCACATTTGCATTAATCAAACCAGGGAAATCATTTAGTCATGCGTCATTACAGTGCTTTGTTACTGGTCTAATAATGAGAAGGTTTTAATGAGACATTGCTCCAAAGCAAACAGTAGCTACTCCGAACAATGTTAGATGGGGGGGACTTGTCCTCTTTTACATGAGGTATTTCAGCGAACTTTAATGAAACAATACAAATAGTGGCTTGTGTACAAACGCATTCATATTCATCTTTACAGTGGGCGAGTATGGTTAAGATATTATGCTGTGACACAATATTTTCATGATATATTGGCAGACAAAATTTTTTCCCTAACATTTCACATACTTCACTGCACTGAATTCAATTAAACAAGGATAATTATGCTCTCTCTTAATGAAACATGCTGTTGGTCAATGTTCTTTTAGTACTTTGAAAAGCATATTATGCATCATGATAATAAATATTGATCACTACAGCGATATCACGCAGCCCATTTCTACTTTACTCGCATCACAACCACAACGGTGCGTGCTGTGCAGTTCTGTTTAATCTGACTCATTTATCAAACTATAAATAAGAAAAGCCAACTGATTTGAACGGTTTTCTGTAAGTTTAAAATATTTTTATACAGCAATGTTTAGTGCAGCACAGCCGAGATAAAGGTTTGCCACTGAGTGTGGTCATTTAAAATAGTTTAATCAAAAAATTTTTGCTTCAGGAATGAATTAAAACACCACCATCCTCAAGGTGATCAGAATAGGTTATCAGGCTTTGTACATTCCTCAGTAACACCTTTACACTATTTTTAGTCTAATCACTCCTTCTGATTTACTGTCAGCACCGTCCTCACTGCATGTTTGTTTTGAAGAGTTCTGTTTATTGTATTTTTTTTTCTTCGCTTGACAGAGGAAGGAACAGGATTAGAGAGGATTGTGATTGGCTGAGAGGCATGTCAATCATAGATTAGCAAGCAGTAAGCTGTGATTTTATGCTTGTGTAAATGTCATGCAAATTTTGAATCGAGTCAATTTTAAAGCAACATTTTTTCAGTGTCCCCACACCCCTCACACATAGACAAAGACCCACATAAACATAAACAAGGATTTCCTCGGGTTTCTATTGATGGTGTCTTACTGTAGCCAAGTAATATTACAACCAAACCTAGGACTAATCTTAACCTTTGTATTGAAAAGGCAAGTTTTTCCAAAAAAAAGAAAAAGAAAGAAAAGTATTTTGTGATGAGGATTAGCAAAATGTCCTCACTTGAGCACAAATTTCAGACGTGGTCCTCACAAGGATCGCAAGACATACACGCACACACACACACACACACACACACACACAAAGAAATGTACAGTTTTGTAAAGAACTGATCAAAATAAAGGCAGGAGAAAGTTGATATAACAACAAGCTACAATAAGCCTTGTGAAGCCAATTTTACCACAGTTAAATCCAAATGAGCTGAATATAATGTGCATCCTTGAGTGGCTTATTGCTTTAAGGCAACAAAATACAATCTGATAAAATACACCATTCATTAAATAATTTTATTTATTATTGATAATAGTCACAGTATAATAACAAATGTTATGGTTGCCAAGCAACATTATGGTCAAAAAGTATTCCACTGTTACACTGTTTTTAAAATAGCTTAGCCTGTCAATCCCACATTCAGTTAACGGCCTTGTGTGTGTGACTGCTGAGTATTTTACTGTAGATTTAAATGTGGCTCAACCAATCAGATTTTAGAACTGGAACTTTTTTATAATTAGCATTTGATACAGATGAACAGAAGATTGACGAGGCAGCTTTTGAAACAGCATCTCTCCCAGTTTCCTTCTTTCTTCTATTCTCCCTCTTTCTTCACCATCCCCCTCTCTTTCTGAGCTGGAGATCTGTGTTAATTCTTTCTCTTTTCTCTATTCTATAATATTCTATATTCTATGAGACGAATGTGGACGAGTGATGCTTCTCTTCTTTTCCCCACACAGTAATCACAATAATCACGTTCTGCTTTCTTTTTTGTCCTCACCCGTCCCTGTTCTTTTCATTCGACCCTATTTGCCTCCTCTCTATCCCTCCTCCTGCAAAATCGCTCCTCAAGACCATTCTGGAAGAAGACGTGGAGGATCCGGTGTACCAGGTAACGCTGTGTGCTAAATCGCTAATCATAATGTTTGCTTAAATGTACCCTGTCAAATTAGTCTGCCTCTCACCGCCAAGCCGCACTGGGCTCCCCACGCCGTAATATGCTTTTAATCTGCCTTATATAAATAAATAACCTCACTTCATTTTCTGTCTTTCTTTTTTCGCTCGGCCTGAATTAATAAGTCTTGTTATTTCATCATTCCGTGCGCATAAATACATGGTGAATCATCCCTAATGGGTTGTTATTTTATTTTATTGTTATTATTTTTTAATTATTTACTTGTTTTGCCAACGTGAGCGGGGTCTGTCGTGAGAATATTCGGATGTGGTCCCAGCCCTGAGAAGTTTCCAAGCTCATACTGAAAACAGACAGCTTTAACACATCCTCATCCTGGGCTGTGTGTGTGTATCTGTGCGATTGTGTGTGTGTATGTGTGTGTGTGTGTGTGTGTGTGTGTGCGCACGCACGCCATGTGCATTACATCTGTTTTGTATTGTCCAGTTGGTCAGCAAAAGCGAGTTTAAGATGGTCTGTAAAACAGGAAATCAAATGGAATTCTGGAGTGCAGAGTTACATACTTCACAGATGTAAGATATCTTGTGTTAAAGGGCCCATATCATGATTTTTTTTATCATCATTACATATTTTGATGTAGTATGTAAGCATTGTTGTTCTATCAGTCTATGCAGTCCTTTTATGGGATTTAAGCTACAGATACGACCAGTTTTGAATTCACTATATCTGTGATGTCACAGAAACCAACTCATTTACATTTATTGACCTGATCAGCCTACAGCAGTTTTGTAAGTTGTATGAAGTGTTTCTGCCAGGATTGCTTTTTAAATAAGGGGGAATACAGAGCAGCCAATGAGAATAGAGCTCTTTTACATATTTCAGGCTTATATCAGACATAAAAACAAAACCAGACGGTTAAATTCTGTGTGATAAAGTGAGGTTGAAAACTGGTCATGTGCAAATGAATTGCGAATCTTTCAAGGATATTAGAAGTGAACATCAGGGAAAACAGTAAAATGCAAGAAAAATGTAGAATATGGGCCCTTTAAATAAGAAGGAATGAGACTGAAGTCTAGGAATTGCTGATGATAAGCCAATCACAATAATTTAGTCACACAACCAAACATAATACCTTTAGGCAAATCACCTGTTAAACACACAGTAGTCTTCAGAGCTGGTGTCATCTGTTATGATGCAAAGTAGGCATGCTAATTCTTATGTCTGTGGCAATTTCTTGTTAAGCAGTCTGGAGCAGGAAAAGGGATTAGCCGATGTGTGCAGCTAGGTCTAATATGGAGGTGAATTAGCTGATAGTTCCATTATAATATAAATGACATAGACTTTGCCATTATCTAAAATGGCAATGAGAGATTCTGCTGTCTGAAATAGAGGGGAACAAACTATTAGGTTGAAAGATGCATGCTGGTAATGCTGTGGAGTCTCAGTGTGATTCCTGCATCATGGAGAAATATATCACAGACGTTGGGCCAAACGGGGCTGCTGTTTGGCATCTATGAGCAATCTGGCAATTTGGTGCGCTTATTTGTAACCTAAAGCCTCAGCGTCTAGCTCCCCAGAGGATTTTTCCGGACTTTCCTTGAAACCAGCCGTGTTTCTGCATCACCGGAGCTTACATGTACAGCATGCGTCTCATTAAAGATACATGTATCTGGCCACAAAATCCTACGGAGGACCCCGCACTGTGATTTATTTCTGCTGAATGAGGGAGAATGTGCTTCATCATTCTGTTTGTAGGTACGAAAATGGTAGAGCCGTGTGCTGCTGCACAGGGAATTGCATATGAACACATGAGCATATGAGTACATAGTTAGGCTCTTTGAAGAGTGAATAAGGCAGAATTCTAAAGACGCTGTTTATGTTACATGCTTTATATAGGCCTACCAGCCAGCAGGTACGATTCGATTACAAGCAGGCCCAACTGAATACAGGTTCGACTGTGACGCCTCCATGTTCTGTGTTTTCTGTTGGGGTTGTGGGTGCGAGGGAGGGCTGAGTGGGATATAGAAGTGCAGTTATCACACACTGTTGAAGGTCAAGAGCGCTAACCATGACCAAACTTCAATCATCCAGGCGCCTAGCGCTATCCCACAAGGCTGATGGGTCAGGGTGCTTCTCCTAAGGCCGTGGCCACTGTTTTTTTCCTTTGTGATCAATCACTTTGCTGCCTATTCTCTTTTTCTCTTCCCCCTTTCCCCTTCTTCCTGTCCCTGTCTCTCCCTCCCCTTCTCGATCTCACCTCTGCTGCCGATGTTGTAGTACATTGTGTTTGAGGCGGGACACGAGCCCATCCGTGACCAATCAGAGGAGAGCATTTATCAGGTACTTTTTACTTAAGCCCCTCCCCCATATTATGTTCTTATTCAGCCATTTGACTGAGCAGAAATTGGTTCGTTAAAACCCTTGAACCCTAGACTTTTTAGTAGACTTAAAACTTACTGTAGTATTATTGCTATAGTATTATTATTACTATGGCGCTAATATGCATTATATAGGTATTAGAATGAGGAAAATAAAATCAGTGTAAATTGAATATCAAAGCATGTTTTCCTTATGTACTGTGATGTATAAGGTCAACATGGAATCAGGGAGGGTCTCTTTAGCTAGCTAAGTGTTTCCTCTTTGGTAGATGGGATGGTTGGTGCAGCAGGTGAAACATTTTTAGTAAAAGTTATTACAATTTAAAGATTTTGATATGAATGATATGATGAATTGTGTGTAATATGGTCAATAAAGAAAAACAGTAAACTTTCAGTGGGACTCTAAAGAGGAGCTCTGTCCTAAAATTAGCATTTAAAAGCATTTTTTGTTTGCAGTGTTATTTCATATGTGCTGAAGTGCACCATCGCATCCCAGCATGGGACTTAGGTTGGCATATTGCTTTGTGTGTGGGCCTTTAATAGGTTAAACCAAATAGGCCAATAAAATTGATCACCACATATATAAACTTCAGCCTGTATCAAAGTCATGGTAAAATCAGTTTCAGAATCAGTTCCAGCCACTAATATTCTTCCTTCACACAGCCTTTTAAAGCAGAAGCCACCCAGAGACCAGTTGAAATCCAATATACAATGTCAGTTTTAAACATCAGCTGAATATTAACCTTAAGCTCACAGGGACAAATTTTGTCAAGGCTCTTCTAGCAAATCAATAAACCACCACACTGCCATTGTTCTCAGAATAGGCCTGTTAAATAAAGGCAGCTTTTGATGGAACAGCTACAGACACTTCTCTGTGTAGCTGCCAGAGTCCCACCTGTGAATTAGACAGAACAGACAGAGCACTACACCACGCCGCGCTAATTCACCATGACAGCCCTCTCAAAGATTTACATTCCGCAATGTTCCGCGCTTTCAGTGCCGTGACCATGACAACAGCAGGTGCTCTCCCCTCAGGTGCTGCTGTGTCTTCTTGTCACCTGTGGCTTCAGCCAGAAACGCTGGTAAAACCACTCAGGCTTACAACAAACATCGGCATTGCTGCTAGCTTGAGTGGCCGTTTGTCGTTGCTCAAAGTTTTACTCATTGCCGGTCCGCCGCTGTGATCGTCTTAGCAGTGTCAAGTTAGTTTTGTAGAAGCTTGAAACGGGCGGTGAGGGAAATGTAGCCCGTGTCTGTCTATTACCTTTAACTGAATCACTCACTAAGCTCTTAAGTGTTGACCAGACTGTAAAACACTCTCCTTGGCTACTGGCCCTACATCAGCGATTCGGAGGCATCAAAGAGACATCTGTGTGCTGTCGAGATCCATAGAAGCTGGAGCCTGATCACTCCTAACATCAAACGAGCCGCCATATCGGCCAGGTGTAATTCAATCTGCGTGCACATCACTTCTTGCGTTTGCTGACTGTAAGGCATTAGGGGAAACTGCGTGCATCGAGTACATACAACCAGATTAGCAATATGACTAGCGGATGCTCTGGCCACTGTTTCGCAAGAGCAATATGTTACTGATGCATATCATTTGTCTTTACACTTGCATGAGTGTTTAGCCAGCTGTACATTAGTACATGGCTTGGGTCATTAGCAAGCCAGCACTTATAGCTAACACTAATTGCACTGACTGTGCAGAATATTCTAAACATTTTATTGACAATAATAGTAGAATCACTTTTGCTTCCCACAATAACCTTTTAATAGATGGTTCTATGGAGAATCACTTTTGTATAAATGAGAGATGAATGAGATTTTGCTAATGTTAATGTGCAGAACCTTTTAAAAATGTAAAAAAATATCCATGTAATGCAACTATAGGCTATGGGAAGAAGCTTTAAGTGGGAATATAACCTATACATAATGTCAAGGTTCTTTAACATTTGAAAGTTCTTCACCTCCACAGATCTTTATCAAACATGGTTCCTTAGTTAACCAGAAGTAGATCTTCTGTGGCATTGCTCAAAAAATAACCTTTTGTCTTATGATACCTGGAAAATGGCCAAAGAGATAAAATCACAAGAGCTTTTAAGGGGTTAAACCAGGGATTGCAACCCAAATGTTAAGAAGAGCCATTTTGTCTTTTTAACAGAATTAAACCACCTTAAAGCCACATTTTATTTCCATTTTACCATCGTGGCTATAAATATGCCTTAGTATGTGCTGATGTCCTAGTTTAGGCTGAAAATATAATACAGACGAAAACGCAGACTTACTTTGCTCTGCTTTACGGTTTAGCTCAGCTATAGCTTTGCCTTTTTGTTAGCTACTAGTTAGGTGAGATTGTTGTCTGCGTTGCTATGTTTATCAGCAGTCTGTGTGCAAATCTTCAGAGTTAAAGGTCAAATTAGCCGATATGGGCTACATTTAATCCAGCATTTAAGACCATTGTGTTTAAACTGCGTTAGAACGATCAGCCGAGCTTTATTTTACTGAAAAGGAGGATTACTTTATTTTCACCTACAAATCTGAGTTTGCTTTGGAGCCGCAACAGGGCAGTGAAAAGCCGCTTTGGCTCCAGAGCCGCATGTTGTCGACCTCTGGGTTAAATTAAATGTAAATTAGGCAAAGCACCTCGTACTCACCTATCAGCAATCATCTAAAAGCCACTATCAATAGCAATGCCTATCAACAGCAGTACTTATCTTCCACAAGTTTCCTAATTACAATCTCAACCTTTAGAAGATGTTATGTGCCCTTGTGATTACAAGCAAAATACGTTGAGGGAGTCTGATGCTGGGTGCATCAGAAGCAGCTTTGACCTCCAGCGAGCTCCAGGGATGTCAGGCAGCCTTGGCCCTTGCCCCATCTCAGCAACATGTTGTTGGGTTGACCTTCCAGGTCTGAGTAGAGGATTTATTCAGCCGTGTGAGTAAGCAGCGGGCATCTCCTCCTCCTCTCCTCCAGCTCTCCTGATGAAAGGGAGGAGAGTGATTAATCACCACCGTCTGCTTTTGATCTTTCAATGTGAGAGAGAGAAAGAAGAAAAAATTATTTTAAACCAGCGATCAAATAAAAACACGCTGTGTAGCAATCAACCTGCCAGGAAGAGGAACATTAAGAACAATGGAAAATTAGAGAGGGGAAGAGACCTTCAAAACAACAGTTAAAATAGCATCAGTGTGGGTTGCTACTGGCCAACCAATTCAGTGAGAATACAATGAAACTGTTACATGACATTAAGTGATGCTCTTTCTCTTGACATGTTCGTCAGTTATAAAAGCAGTTTATGCAACAAGTCAGAGTGCAGTACAAAATGAGGCACAAAAATGAATACTGTGTTTTTACTGTATCTGCTATTACACATATAATACATTCACTCACATAACCTTTTCACAAGGCACTGTATTGGTAACACTTTCTATTACAGTCCCTCAAGTTCTAGGTATTAGCTAGGTAAATGTGAGGTGCAGGTGTCATAAGGTTAAAGTGATAGTAAGTAACCAGGCAGTCTCCAGGCAGTTTCCCTTTCATGACACGTTTAAGCAAAAAAAAAAAATCTCTAAATATGAGGTGGTAAGAAGATCCAAAGACATGAGTTTTATATATGTCCTCTAGACATGGCACTGAATCTGGGCTGTGAAAGAAAGCAGTATTCTCTGTCTTTACTATTTACCTAAGACGTCTTTCCAGTTACATTACAGTGAGATTTAGTCCAAAGCATGTTTGTTTTTACTTACAACCTTGTTACTCCACATAATTATCTGCTCAAGTACTTTACGTCTTTCACCTATTATATAATTGTAGTATGGATAATTTATGTAGTTAAACAGGTCCAAGTGCAACTTGCATTTGGTGATGATCTTGTATGCTATAGCAACGTCATCTACAAATTTTCACAGTGGACAGATGTTTCTCCAGATTGACTGTGAAGACAGTTTTTGTAGCATAAAATCAAATTCTTTCATCAGAAGTGTTTTTCCACCTAAGTAGAGGTTCACAGAATGCACTTCTACATTATTTAATCTCTCTTCTGGTGGCTGTAATATAGCACTGTTTTGAAGTATGTACATAACCAGTGAGAGCTAGTCAGGTTAAAGTACAGTTGTAGCCTAATGTTGCTAAGGCTCCTAAAGTAAACACTGAGAGAAGTCTACATAGTCAAATGTATGGAGCTTTTCTATTTTTTTAAAATATTGTGTTGATATGGTCAAAAATGTAAAAAAAAACTGCCAGATTATTTTAATGTATTTGGGTTGGAAAGCTCAACTAGTTCAAAAGACATAGATTTGTATCAAATGTTTTGTCTTGGTTTATCGAGGTCAGCTACTGTTACAGTGAGCCCTTCCCTGTGTTACAGTTAACCCCACCTGTAGGGTTAGTTGTAATGTTTGCTCTCCCTGTTCTTGACTGAAAGGTTTTTTAAATTATTGAATTAAAAACAACCCCTAACTAGAACCTGTTAGGCATTTTAGTGTAATTTAGTTAAACTGTCTGAGTACTTTCCCCCATTTTACTTAAAACTATTTAACCCAGTAAAATACATTTAACCTGTTGGGCATTTCAGTGTAATTTAGTTTGCAGTCGCTAATCTCTTGGTACTTCAAGAGCCAAGAGTCCTAATCAAACCAAGGACTTTGTACTTTGTACCTCACACTTATGTGGTTGATACCTAGAACGTCTCGGGCTGTAAAAGTATTCAGTCACTCTTCCACACACGGTCTTCTCTTCTGAGATGTGAAGTGATGGTAACTTGTGATCTGCTCATGTGTTCGGCTGGACTGATCGTCCACCCCAGGTCCCTACCAGCCAACAAAAGGAGGGAGTGTATGACGTCCCAAAGCGACATCCAGTGAGTGGAGCTGTGTGTGTGTGTGTGTGTGTGTGTATGTGTGTGTGTGTGTGTGTTTTTGCCTGTCCACCGTCTTGCAAACCTCTCACTTTTTGTTTTCTTGAAGAACAAGTGATGCTTCACTATGAGTTCACATGTTCCGTGCTTTGTGGATGATGCTATGAAGTGGATGTGTGTTTGTCAGTGGCTGATGTCCCAGTGTGTGTCCTTGGTCTAGACACCGTAATGAGAGGTTTGCTTGAGGTTTTATGTGCTTGGTGGGTCTGCATGCTGCGTGCTTGCCTTCACTCCATGTGTACGGGCAGCTGGTGTATCCATGATGGCATTTTCAATGCCAAACTCCAGGGACATCACATTAATGCCACACCATGACTGTATAAAAATCCTACACAATCTAATCAAAACAGGCACTGGCACTGTACTTTATGCACTGTTCTTTGGCTGCCTGACAGATAAGACCCAGCCATTTTCAAAGAGGTGACGAGCTCTGAAGGTCGCAACGACATGCGCAGTTGTTGTATGGTAATTGTATGGATTTGGATCAGACCTGGTTGACCTTGCTATCTCTATTGAAGTGGCTGGTGAATTCATGCTGCAGTCATGATATGGCAGTTATGTTTACATGCTCTGGTTGGGAAATGGCTGATCCTTTCATGTTCCAATCAGTCTCTCTTTGCCTCTCACAAGTGTTATTGCTGCTCTGTTTATTCAGTCCTAGCTTTCTTTAATTTAAATGCCTCCCCTACACCTTGTTCCGACACTTGGTCTATTCACATTGATTTGCCCAGATTAGTTTCACTCCTTTTTGACAGGTGATGGTTAAAGGGATATTCTAGTGTTTTTCAGTCTAATCTGTATCTGCTACATCTATAGCAAATGGTCCATTGGCAGTCATTTAGATTTTCCTTGTAATTAGTAAAAGAGAAGAAAACCTGTTGGCTTGCAAAGAAATTCAATGGGCACGTGCTGAACCACCTTCCCATTGTCCTCTGCTGTTTAAGTCAGTGGGTTTGCTGTTCAGGGTAATTATTGTCTATGGGCAGATATGATGCAGATAGAGATTAGGTTTAATAGCTCATACCAATCCACTCATGGGTCACATTGTTCTGCTTCTGTTGAATTCCTCTAAACCCCAACACATCTTCCCTCAAACCTAGATTTTGGTGTCTGTTATTTTATTTTGTTCTTTTATTCATTTTGCATTGATACTTTTCTCTACTCATCCCACCTGACTTTCTGCTCCTCTCTCTCTCTCTTCCTTCTCATTCTGTAGTTTCTGTTTTCTATTTCTATTTGCTCTGAGTTCCCAGCCTCCCAAGTGTGCCTTCAAGCTGCCAAGCTCCTATCACAAAACAGAATCTCTAGTGCCAAAGCACAAGATATAACCCATGCAACCTTTTTTCTCACACTGTCTTGCGCTCTCTCTCTCTCTCTGTGCACCATTTTGCCTTTGTGGTCCTCTCGTCCATCCTACGTGTTTTCACATGATCACTCAGTGTACCAGATTAGCCAGACAACCTTAATTAAGTGGGCAGCATTAAATGTATGCAAAACACATGCATGTGGATAATTAGGATCTCCCTAGAGACGGCTAATTGATAGGCGGCCATCGCGGCAATGAAGATTGAGGAGTGGGCTAAAGGGATCGCGGGGAAATTAAACGCACGAAGGAAAGTATCAAGAGCTTTGCACAGGATTACGTTGCATCAGGATACGGCTCTGCATACGCTCACCTACAGATTAGGCGACTCAAACGGCTGCTGTTTACACTGAGAAAACTCTGCTAAATGTTGCCATGGAGACCATTTAACTCTAATGCGCTCTGCTATCACAGAATAAGAGCTTTTTTTCCCCCGCACACCTTTCCACTGGAGCAACACTCCCCTTCAGGTTACCGTTAGCTTTGAAAGCAGCATTTGTAGGCAGTCTGTTCTTTTGTAAAGCTAGTTTTCTGATGTTAAGCTGCGTGTACGGCTGAAGGACTGGGGGAAATATGTAATTTTTCTCACCAGTATTGCAATTTAAATGCAGTTATTTTCTATAAATTAAGCTCTAGGAATTTTTCCATCAAGAAGACTTTTTTTTTCCATGCTGAATGGAGCGTGTCAGGCTGCCAGCTCACAAGCTCTACGCTATTTTTTCCACTTATAATTAAAATTGCAGTTCGCTCTTTCAAATTGCGATTTCGATATAAAAATGAGTAAGTGTTCAGCCCTAATGTGTAGTCTGTTCAGGTTATTTGCTGTTGACCGACAGACAGTTTATCGGTCTATAATAGCCCACATGCTCATTTCCAATGAACCCCAAGTTGCCTTGGCGATCCCTGAGGGAATGTAAAGAAATTGATAGATGGCATCTCTGGAGCTGGTAATATGACTGCTTTCTGATTGAACTGCTGAACCCAGTAAAGATGGGCAGCCCCAGCACTGTGACCTTCACACTCCCACCAAGGTCAGGACTCCACCATCACCCAGGCAACCACAAGCAATACACACAACTCGCACGTAATGTGTTTGTTTTCTTGCTTGTGGGTGTCAAAGGTGGCAGGTTCATAGAGGACATTTGGAGGCAGTGAACTGGTGGATAGAAGATGTGAGGAAAGTTCTACAACGTCCCAATAATTGTTTAATCCTCATAGTGTTTTATGTGTTGTTCATACTCTCTCTTTCATTCACACTTGCTTTTTACCCCTCCTTCCTTCTCTCTTTATCTCCTCCTAGCTTCTGTCTATTCTTTCAGCATTAGCAGAAGTGAAATGGCAGCCGGTGGCAGCAGGCCGGCTCCCATTGCTTTTTCATTACAGTTGGGTCTTATCTCTCTCCAAGGACACCTTTTAATTAGCTCCCTCTACCTGCCGCTCTCCCTCTGTCCTTCCATGCTAAACATTAAATGCTAAGCACTTAAACTGAGAGGCCTGTGGGCTGGAACAAACCTGCCAATCTGGCCTCTGAATACTCATCTAAAGTGCCTTGATTTGCATGCATGCATGTGCGCATGTATTGTGTATGTATGTTCTCGCCACGTGTTTTGTGTATGTTCTCTCCGCCAGTTCAGATGTTCCAAACGATGTGAATATTATCTCCCCTCTGCCCTCCACCTCGATCATTTGCTATTTTTTCTCTCCTCCATCTCTCCTCCCTCCCTTCCTTTCATGTGTTTTGCAGCGGTGCAGGATGTGAGATGATAGCAGATGTTTTTCATGGTCTCCTGCTCTCTTCCAGCTCTCTCTCTCTCTCTTGATCGAGGGAGGCCCATATGAGCACATTATTTTCCCATTAAAGCCCCGCTGGCAGCCTGCTGAAAGATGGCCTTTCTGTTTGCTTTTTCCCCGCGCCACTTACTGCGCCCCAGAGCCTGGGGTTGGGGTTAGCAGGGAATGAAGATGAGCACGACATCATTTGTAGCATTTTGGATAGGCCTGTTGCATTCAAAGGAGTGAGGCTGCTGGGGGGCATGCGGAGACCATGAACGAGGTGGTGAGGTAGATGACGCTGAACTTGAGCCATGACCTCAACTTGTTCAGGGAAAGCTCTGCTCGTCCCACCTGGATGGCACCTTTACAAACCTCATCCATCCCCATCTCAAATACTCACCTTCTCCTGTGTGCTTGTGTTGAGCGTGTGTTCATCTCATCTCATGTGCCATCTAACATCATGCTACTGTTACAGAATGGACATAATGGCCAGACCAATCTTCTGGACCTAGATGCTGAACTAGTGCTGGTCCCCCAGGTAAGGTGCACAGAGAGGTAAACAAAATGAGTGATGAAACTCTCAGGTTAGGTCCCCTAAAAGCATCACCTCTGGGAAAACTGTGTTGTTCAGAAATGATCAAGGCTTAATTGGTGCCGGAACAATCCAGATATGGCTTCTTCAATGATTTGATCCAACATTTATTTTGGTGGATCCCTCACCGCATTTGTATTTTCTACAAATATCTTAATACATATCTGCATAATGGGTTGTTGGAAATGTGACTAAATGTGATGTGGTTATTTAGCTTCATCATCTCTCAAAAGAGAGTCTAGAGTCTGAGTGTGTTCAGGAAACCTATATTACTGTTCAAAAGTTTGGAATCTTTTGTTATAATAAGAAAATATTTTAAATGCACTAATAATTTAGTCATGCAGTAATATAATGTTAATAATGTTTCATTTAATATTGATAATATAATGTTGACATGTCATAAACTAGACAGCAGATTTCAGAGGTTTTGAGTTAATATTCACTACAAATTATTTACAATAATGAATTGTCAAATTATCTACTTCAAGATTTTATCATATCACAATTGTCTCGGCACCGTGACATAAAAGGCAGCACACAGAGAATTATTATTTAAAAATGACCCTCGGTAAAGTGAACTGAAAAGGGAATTTATAGCTGCACACTGTCAATGTGTCAAAATCACTACAAAACTAAGGCATAACAAAGCATAATCCCCAAAAGAACCAAAACAAAACAAAAAATTGTGCTCTGGTATCTAGGAGAAGGAAAACTGCTGCTCTCCAGGTGCAAATAATAGCTTGGATCAGGCTTCCAACCCCACCCACTGCATCCACCTGACTAGCAGCAAATGCACTTCACAATCACCAAATTTCATATGTGAGACATTCTGGATATTAAATGTAGAATATATTCATGTATTAAATATTAAATGAGAACTTAACACTCTCAGTGTTATACAGATTCCTCATTCATTCTAGAATCTACAGCTCCATTCATCATTTTGTACACAACTAACATTTCTAATAATTTCTGCTTGAAAATCATAAAATGGCATACTGAATTTATTTGATCAGTTCTGTTCCAGAAGATCTTCCATGCTGGAGACTTCAAATTCACCACACCTGACTCTAATATTCAGATGTCTTGGAAGGCCCTCATTACCTGGATCAGGTGTGTTAGATTGGAGCTAAACTCCGCAGGGTGGAAGATCTCCAGGATCAGCATTAGACCCCCCCTGACTTAAGACTTTTATCTAAAGCCAAATTGTTGTTATAGTATTGAAAATACTGATTCCAAACGTTTGAACAATAATGTGTTTTAAATGCACACTTTGTGCTTTGAAGGTCTCCCCCTTGCCAGATCCAGCACTACTAAGTGTTCTGGAATCTCATAACTTACAAATTAAGCACCAGAAATGATTGAGCAAATGTGATTCACAAACCCATAAGTTCCTGTAGCTTCACTGACATATACCTGAATTGTAGCCCAATCTCCCATGCAGAGTAAATGTCACGTTACATGCTATGTGTGTTTTTCAACTCCCAGTGCCTGCAAGTCCCTTAGTGTTCCAGTGCCCTCCCATTCATTGACCTGGAAGTACAGCACCAAGGTTAACATGCACTTTCCTTTCTCCAGTCAAACAACTTAACCCCCCATCCGTGATCCCTGCCCCTTCTCTTTGAATACGACCATTGTGCGGCCAGCACATTTCCATGTCAGCCAGCTGGTTGATAAAAGAATAGGAAATAAATGTCTCCGCGCCTTTCTCTCCTCATGTGGCCTTGTGGGGTCTCTGAAATGAGCTCAAAGGTCAAACACATCAGAGGGAGATTGTGTGTGTTTGCATGTGTGCTCACGTGCCTGTGAGGTCGAATAACTTTGTCCTCTAGCTTGCACAGCAGCCTCCAATCCATTTTCTGGCAACTGCGCTCAAGGCTGCATGAACTGTAAATGCTCCAGGATGATCCCAAATAAGGCAATATATACTCTGGGGATTTTCATACCCTGGGAAATTATTCCATAATGTGATTTCATGCAAATCACTGACCATGTGTTGAAAATCTTTTATGACTAAATATAGACAGTAAGTCTGCTGTTTCCATGGGGCTGAGACCAGAGACTCGAACAATAAAGCCAACGAACTAGAGCCTAAAAAGAACTGCTATGAAACTTTACTGAAAAGCTTAAGTACATTTTATAACTGAAAAAATGCCTATTTACAGACATTAGGTAAACCTGATACAGCCTATATCAAAATCTCTGCATAATTCCTTCATTAAGATGTAAACGAAGCCCTTCAGATTGGTTTGATGTGAAATGCTTTATTCTAAACTTGCCTTGCCACAATTGTTAAAAGCTTTCTCACAGAGGACCATTACCTTGAAATATGATGCCTCAGACATTGTTTTACACTGGTTTTAAGATGAGATTTTGGCCTAAAATATTTTAAATAAATTCATGGTCGAGTGGTACATGCAGGGTGTTTTAAAGGAAAACATACCCAAAGTAATCTTATTTTTTCAAATTTATTACAAAAAATGATGTTGTGTGGAGTAACTGGTGGTTTTAGATAACACATAAAATGGCTATTCCACTGTTTAAAAAAACGTACAATGAAACATTTGATATTAAACCACTCTAATTGTCATAGTTTGAACATACTCTGAACAACTGTATTATGTATAATGTATAAAAACAGTGGAATTCCCCTTTAAATAGTGTCGGTCCTCATAAATGTGACAGTAAACATAGCCTAAGTAGGTCTACACTTCTGCTTACTTCTGGCAATAATTAGTTTAATGTATTTCATGTGTCTGGACCTCATATTCACATATGAATCAAGTATTTTCAGGTCACTTGTAGTTTAGTGTATGTTTGCAAAGAGGCATTTTGCAGTTACAGACTAATATGGCCTTTATTAAATAGAGTTGGCTACAGTCCAACATAAGCTTTGTCAGTTTCCAGAAGTTTATTTCCAGAGAGCCGTATTACTGATGTTTGTAGGTTTTTTATGGTGGGTATATGAAGTCTTCATTCCCTTACATAATTCTTATCATCATTATCATCATCATTACCCACATAACACTCTATTTACATTCCTGTCTTTCACCCATTGCTGGCATTGGTTTCTCATGCCTGCTTATCCCAGCTGTGTGCCGAGAGGTAGGAACGATTCATGTGGGTGAAGAAGCAGATTCAGGAGAGAGTTCTGGAACCGAGTGGTGCTTTTACGGTGTCTTATTTTCTTCTCTTTACTGCAGAATATCAACCAGTTAGAGCTTTTTGGAGACATGTCTACTCCTCCAGACATCACCTCTCCTTCAGTGAGTACAGAAATACACACAAACACAATAATAGATGTGTTTTGGTCAGAGTGTCTGACCATTTTGTGAAAAATCAAATGCAGTAAGAGTTCCTCTTACGAGATGATCAGTCGCACATGTTTGGAAAAATCGTGCAATGTACATGTACAGTGCATAGCTAAAGACATTAGTAGCAGGCATCATGACTCAAAAATTCTGCCCTCAGACGCCAAACATGCCCTGACTGATCGTCTACATTTGGGCTAAAGGGAATTATGCGTTTGATTTTTCACATAGTGGTCAGATGCTTTGACCAGAATGAAAAAGTTAACCATCACTTCACCTGTTTTAAACATGCTTACTCGTCTCTTACATTGGCACTGAAACAGCCTCTAAAGCAAGATCTCATGGATTAAAGATTAGGAAAACACACTTCTGATGAAGTATGGAAGTGGAAGTAAATCTTGAAAGACTACAAGCGTTTTTGGGTGGTACTTTGGGGAGAACAGTTTGAAATGTCATTTATTTTTGTTTTACTAGCTGCCTGCATTATTCCTTCAACAAAGTGCAATATCACTAATGCTAGTTAGCGCCACAGATGCATTTATTAGCTTCTAGATCAGTGGTTCCCAAGATGGTCCACATTTTTGCATCCCTATGTATTGTTGATGAGTTGGATTGGAGCAAAACTGTTGGCTGTCGGAGGGGCCCTGAGGACCGGTTTGGAAACCACTGCTCTAGAACACTGGCTGACAGTCAGGATTGCCAGCGATAGTGCCATGCATTTGTGTAGTGCATGCTGGGCATCGTAGTGAGAGAACACTGATGGAAGATTAAACAAAAATGAAACAAAATTGTGAATTCTGTCAAACAGATGAAGGGGAATAATGCCTCACTAAGGAACATAATAACATAACAAATATATTAAATGCTAAGTTCAGGCCAGAACATCCCTTGATATGTGGTATATATGTTTTTCCACAGACCCCAGCCTCTCCAGCTAACACACTGGACCCAACGCTGGCCCACCAGCCCCCCTCAGAACTGTTCACCCCATTCAACCCCGCTTCCGTGCCCTCAGGTCAGTTTACCAGTCTGTATGTGAGTAAGAGAAACAGATAGACACAGAGCGAGCAGTATATTAGACCCTGTGTCTGACTTGCTCGGGCTAAATTAAGCGTTCTCTATTCCTGCTGTAGAATACAGATGCTCTCATTATTGGCCTGTATACTGTGCTCTTCGTGAAGGAGACTGAATTAACGACCCGCTGTAGCCCCAGTCCAGTGTTTGTGTTCAGTAGGTCTGTTATTAGTGTCTATCTGTGTTCCCTCAGGTTGAGTTGGTTGAGAATAATCATAAAGAACAGCCTTGGCCAAGCGTAGTAGAAACCTGTGTGTGTGTGTCAGTGTGGGTGGACACATACCTCCCAGTTTCTGAAACAAAGTGTTTCACCAAAGCACAAATCCTCAGAGACAAGAAGCATGAGCCTTACAATACAAAGATCTCTAGCTGTGATGTCAGACATGAAAGGGAATGGCTGCGGAGATTTTTTTAAGGGGAACACCCTGATTCCACTGAGTGCTGTTACAATTCTCTTTGTGCAGCGCTGCTTCTGGGGAAGCTCAACTCTCAGTGAGTGTTAGCAGCTACACGCTAATTGCTAACCTAGTAGCAGTGACGGTGCGTCATCTCTGCATACTCTGTAACTGAATTTAGTCGACAAGGCTAAGACAGCTGCTGCAGCCAGATTGACTTGTTCTGAAACACTAAACAGTATATCATCGATACGTCTGGAAACATGCCGCCCGTCACCCTGCCCATCTGTCGCTCAGCAGAAACTCAAGCCTCCTCTGCATTTGTACAGTGTTTCTAAAAACGTAGACTTTTCTCTGTGTGTTTTTGGCCCCCTGTCCACACAAAAACAGCATTTTAGGTTACTAAAACCTGAGCTTTTAAAAAGTACTCTGCAAGGTGGAGAGTTTACACTTTGTTTTGTGAGGGTAGGTAAAATGCGGGGATGTAGGAAGTAAGGGTGCTGATTCCTGGTTGTTTAACTGCAGCTGTTTTAGAGTGGAATTTGTATTTTTATGTCTTATTCATATATTTTCAAAATCTGCAGTAACTGTTTAGGACTGTAATTTAATTTTTAACAGAGACTTGAATCACTTCGAATTGGTCGCCTCACCACATATCAACAATCTAAATAGACACCACTAAACTCATTTGCATAAAGTTTGGTCAGAATGAAGGAGAACAGAGAAATCTGGCTGTACGTCAGTGGTCAATTATTACATGCACATTGTCATCTTTTGCACGTCATGACACTTTTATGTAAATTATTGAATAAATTCAAATGGAAAAAAAAAGGCAAATCATTTTCTTTAATGTCACCATTCACATCATGTACCAACTGCTTAAAATTTCAGCACGCCCAACCCCCAAAATATCTGCCCACATCCCTGGTAAACATATCTTTTTGAAAATACTGACATCAAGGCACCAGCTTGTGAATGGTTGTTGCTGTTTTGTTGTGCTGTGCATACCTAATGACTGACACGACTGATGACTGGATTTTTTTCTCTGCGCAATACACATCCCTGTGAAGTTCTTCTTGAGGAGTTTCTCTGGGCTGGCATGCCCATGTGAGCAGTTTCAAGCATTCTCATGTGAACAGAGAGATTTTTGAAAATACTGTTAGTCTGTACAGGGATTGATCTTTTAAAATAGAGAGTAAAAATGTGTTTTCATAAATATCTGAATACAGCGCCTCAGGCCCCGTCCAGACATATGGATATTTTTGATAATGTGAATTTTTTCAGTAATGCATTTTTAATTACAGGCACTAAAAAACACACACACACATTTTCTAAGCCACTTCTCCCTCAGGGTCGCGGGGGGCTGAAGGAGCCTATGCCAGCGGTCATCGGGCGGAAGGCAGGATATACCCTGGACAGGTCGCCAGTCCATCGCAGGGCGGCACTTAAAACAGCAACTTTAGAAATGATTTAATAGTTTGTGATTTAATAACCTGTGCGACTTTGTAAACGCATGTAAACGCAGTCACTAAAGTAGTTTTCTTTCATCTGAGAAATATCGCTGAAGTTTGGCCTTTTCTGTCTCAGAGCGACGCAGAGAAACCTCTTCATGCATTTGTTACAAGCAGACTTTGCATTTGTTACAAATAATCATTGTAATGTTCTTCTTACTGGACTTCCTAAGAAAACAATACATCCTTTACAACTTAAAAAGCTAAACACAGATCAAATCACTCCCGTTTTCTGCTGCTAGTTTTTAAGGCTCTAAATGACCTTAAAACAGTGTTATGTTCCAGCACATAATCTAAGATCTGCAGATACTGACCTTCCACAAAAACGTACTGTAAAATACAGAAAGCTTGGAGAGACTCGTTCAGTTATTCTGCTTCTAAACTGCGGAGCTCAAATTCACCTTTTTCTTAGGAATTCAAGCTCAGAGCTCACTTTTAAGAAGCATGTAAAAAGTCTCTATTTAACTTAACATTCAATTAAAACTTTACATCTCATAGTATTTTCTTATGATTTTAAATTAATACTTTTAATTTCTTGTATTACTGTTTCTATCACCCGTCTGTAAAGCACTTTAAAAATAATTATTATACCATTATTTATTATTATTAGTAGTAGTAGTATTAGGATTATTTGTGTGAACTGTGAAGCTTAATACACAAGTATACCCAAGTATAGAGGCCTGTTATATGTTACCATTTTTTTGTCTGCATTTTGGCCTCCCGTTTACACAAAAACAGCATTTCAGGTCTCTAAAAATTTTGGAGCAGAATCTCCAGGGTGGAGAATTTTTAAAACTCGCTTTCTCCATTTTTGTATATATCAGAAAAAATATCTTTTTAAAGAGCAGTGACATCACAGCTTCAGCGTGTGCAGTGTTTTAAGCACATGTTAAACACTTCAGACCTCGCACAACTGACATGTAATAATATCTAATATCAGGTTTGGTAACATTTATTAATTTAGCTTTACTTTATCATTACATCATGGGTCAACAGTTAGGTATGAAAATTCCAACTTACCTATCACACTCACTATCAAACTCTCACACACAGCCAAACTCTCTCACACTCGCTATCAAACCTCTTACACACAAACTCTCACACTCACAATCGAACCTCTGACACTCATCATTAAACTCTCACACTCACAATCAAACTCCCACACACTATCAGTGAGAGAGTTTGATAGTGTGTGAAAGAGTTCGATACTGTGTGTGTTTAACAGTGAATTTGAGAGTTTGATATTGTGTGCGAGAGTTTGATAGTGAGTGTGTGAGAGTTTGATAGTGAGTGCGTGAGAGTTTGATAATGAGTGTGCGAGAGTTTGATAGTGAGTGTGCGAGAGTTTGATAGTGAATGTGAGAGAGTTTGATAGTGAGTGTAAGAGAGTTTGATAGTGAATGTGAGAGAATTTGATGGTGAGTGTAAGAGAGTTTGATAGTGAATGTGAGAGAATTTGATGGTGAGTTTAAGAGTTTGATAGTGAATGTGAGAGTTTTAACAGTGTGTGATAGTTTTTGATGGTGAGTGTGAGAGAGTTTGATGGTGTGTGTGAGAGGGTTTGATGGTGTGTGTGAGAGGGTTTGAGGGTGTGTGTGAAATGGGTTTGATGGTGAGTGTGAGAGGGTTTGAGGGTGTGTGTGAAATGGGTTTGATGGTGAGTGTGAGAAGGTTTGATGGTGAGTGTGAGAGGTTTGATGGCAAGTGTGACAGGTTTGATAGTGACTGTGCAAGGTTATTTAAGAATTCCCCTTGTTTTTGTTCTTTTCTTAATGCTTTAGATGTAGCATAATGTTCCATTCAGAAAACACTGTCGCACGTTTCTGCAGCTTTGTGTGTATGCTGATGTTTTTGTGTGGATAGAAAGGTTTGGAATGCTTTTGCTGTGAATGTGAATTAAAAAATTCTACATTTTCAGAAAAATCTGGATTCCTGGGGACACAATTTCAGAGGAATTCTGTAAACTTGTAGCTTGCCTGGCCCAACTCAGAACCTACCTGCCCTGCCTTCTCAGACTCCTGCAGTTCATTTCAGATAATGAGATTACATTTCATACACTCCTAGTCATGGCAGCTGAGTCTCTCCGGCTTCATTTGACTGAGGAGTGAATCATTTCATCCTCTTTAACCACGACTACGTGCTCCCACCTTAGCACGGATTAATTTTACACACTTTTCTGTGTTTATTGTTGTGGAATAAGATGCTGCTAATAAGCAAACGAGCTTAAAAAAGTTTAATTAAATTTCAGTTTATGCCACTGGAGCAGAGCAGTGTGTCACTAGCAGAGTTGCTGAGGTTTTTTTTTCACAGGGGAGAAGTTGGGAGCCAAGAGGAAGTGATGCGCTATCAAAAGGAGCCCTTCCTTCCTGTTGGGTCCTCTCTAACGATCAGAGGGACAGAAACAGATTCTCAGATGTGTGCAGTTCATGTGTGGTTTACAAATCGGCTGCGCTGTTTTGTTGTTATGAGACCCTTGCGAATGTGTTGCTATTGTTGTTCTTATTTTTGCTGTTCATACAGCGATTCTCAGCGTGAAGCCTCTCTCTGCTCCCAGCTCAGCGTACTGTGGTTCACATCCTGTGGCGTTCTCTTGTCTCAACTCTCTACCAGCAAGCAGACTTTAAATAAACACGCCAGTCACATCTATGTCATGTATTTGTGCTGCACCTGTGTTGCTTCAGAAATAACTTTATGATGTATAATTAATTAATTTTATGTAATGTTGCACTTTTAATTTTGTATTAGAACAAAGTGCAAAGTACAGTTTAGATGTTTTATTTGTGCTTTATGTATTATCATATATACAGTATTGTGCAAAAAACAGAGACCACCGTTCATTTATTTAATGTTCTTACAAAATGGTCACTGTTTACAAAATGACTCCTGTTTCAGCTTCAGGGGAAAAAAGAAATGCACACAACATATATTTAAAAGAAAATTGTTGCCTTAATAACAAAACGTGTGTTTTCTTCAGTCCACTTTTTGCATTTATTACAGCTTCCATTCTTTTTTAGGAATCTTATAAACAAACCCACAGGGATTTTATTCCACACCTTACAAAGTTCTTAGACGTTGGCTGTGTGTCAGTCAAACCCTTTGGTCCATCAAATCTTACTCCACATCTGTCCAGTTTTATTAGTTTAGAAAAATTTTTCTTCTTTTTTTGTCTATTTCCTTTCCTTAGTAACAGCTTTTTGACAGCTACACATCCTTTCAGATGTTGAGGTGTCTTCTCACAGTGAAAGGATGGACAAGACCACCTGTGTGGATTTTTCAAATCATGGTTGTTAGGAGTTCTCTGTCTAACAATTTTTAAATAATTTTCTAATTGTTATCACTTGTCTTGCTTTGATGTTCCCCTATCAATTGTGTTATGTTGTATCTAGTCTCCTCATAAATGTAATTTCCTGAAGAATAAAACCTTGTATGTCCAAAATGGTAATTTTAGGGGAGAAGGAACTTCTTACTTTTAATGTAAGTCAATGGAACCAGACTTTTTCCAAGTCATTCTGGGTCATTTCTTTTGGTCCATTCCTCATCAAATTTACACTCATCATAAAGGACAACATGCATTTTCAAATTATGTCAAAATCTAAAAAAACAAAAAAACAAAAATGGACATACAAGGTTTTCTTCTGACAGCAGAGATATTCATTTCAGCAGAGTAATTGTGCATTAAAACGTGCTAGAGTGTGTAGCGGTCATGTACTTATTTTCTCTTAGTAAAACAACAAAGCATATCATTTGGCCCATACTTTTGCATATAACTGTATTTTCTGTTGTTTTCCTATGTTTGTTTTTTCCATTTCTTTGTGAAACACACTGACCTGCTTTTTAAATAAAAAGGTTGCTAGAGATTTCAGGGGGTTTATTCTAGAGCTTCACAGTTATGAGGATTGAATGAGAGATTTTGCTTGGTTTCTCATGCAAAAGTCACACATTGGTAAAAAATTTTAAAAAACATGGAAATCGTAACCAACCATATTTTATTGATATCATTTAGTGTTTTATCTTTAGGCCGTATAATCATAAGTCCCATTTGGTTTCATCATCTAAAATGCCCTTTCATTCAAGATGCTGTGCAGAATATTTGCAAGGTCTGTGTGTGTGTGTGCGCATGCGTGCGTGCGTGTGGTGAGGACAAGATAGGATTCAGGTGGTAAAGTCTGCGCTGACCATTTGGGAAAAAGAGGGAGATGTGCAATGAAATAAGAGCTTGCGTGATATGAGTCAGGGTTTTATAATGGCCTCCTCTAGAGAGAGCTCCTGTTCATTAAGGCCTGGACTATTGTGAGCAGTAATTACTGCAGTTCATTTGAGCCATAAAGACCTTTTCACTCAGGAGAACTAGGTCATCTTCCTCTACACATCAAGAAGTCCACAGCTTCACTCCAAGCCTCTTTATCTGAATGGTGGTGCTTAAAGCTTATAGGTAATGAGTTCACAGTGGCCTGTGTCTCTATGCATGGCTTTGAAGTAAATGTCTACAAAGATCTATTAGATTTGATATTTGTTGTGGTCTTTTTCTTTCTGGGATTCGTTAACCTATAGACCTCTAGAGCTAGTGTCATTCTGCTATACATTCATTATACATAATTATTTATTTGTTGTTATCAGTATGCTGTGCCTTTTGGACCTCATAGCTTAAAAAATGACTTAAGATGTTTAATTCCTTTGCATATTCATTATAGTTATAAGACTATAGACTACCTATATCGTAAACACATTTTATTGTTAAATAGCAAGCTAACATCTTGTGATGCAGCCACAAGTTGTGTCCACCTTCTGAAGCAAACACAACATTCATAATTTATGTGTATAAAGTACTATAGAAACTATAAAGTCATTCTAGGAGAAATATTGTGTCCCCTTTTCAACAGTAAACCGGGTTCTTGTGGGTTAAAATATGCAACCAAGTGTTGGAAAGGTTCTGATGTCTTCAATTGCTTGTTTAATGACTATGGATGATTCATAACTTATATGATTCATAATAGTAGGATGGCTTCCATTAGTATTAAACAGTCAAGTTGAATTCACACAATGATTTGCAGACAAAACTATAATGAAAACAACCAATTCCTACAAATACACACATAGAAAGGGTGACATATGCAGCATGTCATTTATACAATTTAATTGGCAATATGTAAGGCAAGTCAGCAAGGCTGCAGCCATTTAGTGAGAGAGTCAGATATAGCTGGGTATCATCTGTTTAACTATGGAAACCAGTGTTGTAATTCTGTAGAATGCAGCCCAAAGACAGCATATAGAAATCAAACAGAAGAGGTCTGAGAACTGATTCCCGGGGGATGCTGCACATCATAGCCAACCTATCAGAAAATAGGTTGCCAATGGTGACAAAGTAACTCCATCTTTCTAAGTAAGCCCTGAACCAATTACTGTTCCAACCTGTCCAGCTTTATTCTGAAATCTAAAGTGTCAGATGCACGTATCTAGTAGAACTAAAACTGATATTTCACCTGAATTAGTGCTGCAGACTGAAGTTCACTGAAGTTTTTTATAAGAGCTGTTTCAGTACTGTGGTGAGGTTGGAAGAAAAAAAATGCTTAGTTAATTGAAAACAACTTTCTCAGTGAACTTTGCTATGAAAGGAAGATTTGATGTAAAACAGCACACTGGTGAAACAAGGGCAATACATCGCAATAGTTTTGTGCCAAAATATTTAGTAAACTTACATCCATCTCTCTCTTTCTCTTCATCCCTCCGTTTTGGCTCCTTCTGCAGGTTACGTGACGATGGGAGCAGTGCCCCCAGCCTGGGCGCAGCAGCAGTTTGCGGCTCAGACGCCACTAGCATTCGGGGTGCAGTCACCGGTGCCCATGGCTCAGGTCCTGCCAGGAGGTCAGCCTCTGATCTGGGGTCAGGCCAACTTGTTCCCAGCTACGCAGCAGCAGTGGGCAGCCATGGCTGGGGCCCACTTCTCGCCCGCTGCCTTCATGCCAGCTCAGACGGTTGGGCCACTGCCGGCCGCCATGTTCCAGACACTGGCGCCCATGCAGGTGGCAGCGGCTGCAGCAGCCTCTTGCGAGACGCCCATAGTGGGCGTGGCTGGGGCAGGTGCAGGGGTGGGGCCAGTACCAGGAAAGTCGGCCTCCACCGCCTCCAGCCCGCAACATGGAGAGCGCTCACTGCCCCGGCAGGCCAAGATGAGCAAGGAGATGTTCAAAGACTTCCAGATGGCCAAGCCGCCGGCCGTGCCGACGTGCAAGAGTGAGCAGCCCAGCCTGGCCTGCACCACAGACGCCTTCACCAGCTACTTCAGCCGCGTGGGCATGGCGCAGGACAATGATGACTGCGACGACTTCGACATCTCCCAGATGAACCTGACGCCCGTCACCTCCACCACGCCCTCCACCAACTCACGTGAGTCAGATGTATTATCAAATAATTATCACAATCTATAATTTTTCAATAACTATGAGGTGGTTTTTAGGTTTTTTGTAAAGCCCTAAACAAATGCTACATGTGCATCTTTCATTTAATTGTCAAGGAAGGAGAAGATGACTCTTCATTTGCATGACATTTAAGAGAGTCATAACTGTATTCAGTGTTGACCTTAGAGAGTAAAAAAGGCTGTGAGGTAGAGGAAACGTCTCAGGGCTAGAGTAGACTTTATCAAGAAAAGGACATATGATCAGCACATTAAATCAGGTGTAAATAAATCAAATTGATTTTGATTTCTTTAGGGTTCAGAATACTCTTTACTTTTTCCCTAAGCAACAGAAAATGCAAATAATAATAATTATCGGTTTTTATCTATATCAAATCATGAAGACAAAGCAAAGCAAAGCCAATAGGACCTTTTTCATTGAAGAAAACTGTGTCACCTTCCTCTACACATCAAGAAGTCCACAGCCTCACTCTAAGCCTCTGTGGATGAATGGCAGCACTAAAAGCTTATAGAGTAATGGTTCTAGTCATGGCCTTTGTCTTTGTGAATGGCCTTGAAGTAAAGATGCACAAATGTTTGATAGCTTTGATATTTGGTGTTTGTTAACCTACACATTTGATGCACATTGCATAATTACTTACATAAAATCCCATAATTCATTGTTACATAATGCATTATATTCACGTGTTCTACACTCTATAAAGAAAAGGTGCTGACTTTTTTTTGTTTCTACAGTTCTTTCTTTCCAGAAAGCAAGAAAATACATACAATATTAACCTTTCATGAAATAAATCAAATAATAAAATATCTGCTCATTTACTTACAAAAATGTTGATTTAAAGTATTTTCTGTATACTGAATGATCAGATTTATCAGTGAGATACAGGGCTGCTGAAGAGCCTACACTACTTCACAAACATTTGAACACATTACACACACTGTGTAAAGGTCATCATTTTGGTTGACATGTAGAACAAATACACACTGTGTCTACATCAATACAGAAGGTATTCCATAGTTCATCTCTGTCATAACAAAACATTTTAAAAAACGGTTACTTCATAGCAAAAAGAATAGATGTCCTTTAATGTAATGTATTTGTATGCTAATGTAAGAAGGTTTTATTCCAAATACTTTATATTGCAGTATATTGGTAACAAGCAAGTAACAAGCAATTTAACTATTTTTATTCAACTCAAACACATAGTATTAAAGAAGCAATGCAAAGTTTAAATTTAGATGAACAAAATCAGTATTTTATTATATCAGTATTTTACCCTTCAAATTAACTTGTGCCCTGCTGCACTGTGTTTACAGTGCAAAGGGCAGATAGTGTTTTAGTTCCAAGGTGCTGTCATTTTACAGAATTCTGTATAATTCAGTGGTTGTGATGTAACCAGTCGTTCAGAGTGGTTTGATATGAAATGGTTCACTTGCTGAAACATACTGGCTCTGATTTCTTTACAGCATTGGTGAAAAACAGGAGTCTGTGTCTACAACACAAATACAGCCATTTTATTATCCAAAATGACCAGTGAAGTCTTATGAGTTTCTACATGTAATGTTGATAATCAAATAATGTTCAATCAGAAAAAAAAGTTGTACCTCTCCACTATGAGTTGATTTAAAAATGTATGTTTTGTCCCAACTTCTTCCTAAAACCATCTTAAAACATTGTCTCTGGTGTCAGGCAGTGTATTCATAACCATTTCATGTAAGGTCTTTCCGTGAAAAAGCTTTTAGTTGTAGATGTCTGATTCTGTCACCACCACTGTGAACAGTTATTTAGAACGGAGTGTTTCCCATCAAACCACTCTGAATGGCTTTCTTTACATCCGAACCATAAAATATTTAGAAATTTTGAAAACTGAAATTCCTCTTCAGGAGATTTTGATCTGACAGTGTCTATTTACAAACTCTACCACACACTCTAAAACGCATTAATACCCTACCACACACCTCAGACAGTGAGATTAGCCACCCCTCCAATCCTTTTTTCCATCAGACAAATCTTATCCCTTTCTGACATCCAGAATTAGCTTGTAATTTCCACTTGCACTTTGATTTTCCCTGAGCTGCACACTCAGTCTTTTCCCCCTCCCAGTGAAAGGCTGAGAGGTGGCCTTTGATGCTGCTGTTGCTCATGGGGTATTGTCTTTAGTCAGCATGAAAATGACAATTAATAATGCGGTGAAGAGGGGCGAGAGACAGGCAGAGAGAGTGAGGAAAGCGAGCGCATGAGCCGTTCCCAGCTGCACACTGCTGCAGAGTAGGGTAATTATCACCAGTCTCTGGAGAGCTATGCATTGTGTGTTCAGCCTGTTTGGATCCTCACAGTCCTGTTGTGCTAATTACTGTTGTGGAGGAGTGCTACACTGTTGCACCAGCACTGCAGACACACACACACACACACATACGCATGCACACACCATGTGAGGTCAGACTAATTTATGAAGTGACAATGAGGGAGCATGAACCACCAGGCCTTTTGGGGTGCAAGGAGTGTGCAGGCTAATACATTGCAGACCCATCATTGCACCGAGACCCTCAGGGATGCCTGAGAATGTGCACTTTGGGAGGTTAAACAACTATGCTGCAGTGATCGGTTTTGTTTGGATGAAAAACAATGTTTCTTTGACTTAATCTGTACTTCGAAATAAATGTTTGTTAAAGCAGTGGTTTGGCTAAAAATCAAGTTCACACAATTTTACCTTTACTCAAAATAGAGTCCATCAGCCGCTGACACCCAAAGTTTGCTTCTTCAGCTGTGCACTGGAGCTATGAGGCTAATTTAGCCAACAAGTATTCAAAGCCTATAGCTGTTTAGCATCGTTCAAAGTGTATAATAGTATCAAGTAGTCCAACAAGTAATTGATGTCCATTGTTATCTGTGAAGGGCTAATGTTGCTACAGGTTTTTCTTCCAAACAAGCGAAAGCCCACCTGACTCTACTTTTTTAATCAACTGACTAAGAGTCCAATAGAGCATAAATGACCTTCTTTCTCCCCATCACTCAGCATGATGCTAGAAAATGCTGGCATCTGTTGGCTGACATAACCGAATTGGCGGTTAGCTCTCTCCTACAAGCATGTTTAGTCATTCATTGATGTTCCATTAAGGATTACCACCTGCTATTGCCAGGTTTTTAGTTGTCTGCCCAGTTAAAAATTCCAAATCCAAGCATTTTCATATATTTGTAGTTGGATAAGATTTAAACTGCTTCTTTTTATCCAGTTAAACCATCTGTATGCAAAGATAAGGTTTGATTAATTCAGATTAATCTCAACATTGGTATAACTGTTTGGGAAAGGTGCACTTCTGGTGACATGTTTATTCAACAAGCACTGAGAAAATTAGGTTGCCTGATCTGAAATTACATCTATCTATCTTGGACTGTACTGTAAGCAAAACTGTGTGTCCACTGAAGTTATTCAACCTTTTAGCTTGGTAGTATTATGAGTGGGGGTGGGAATGGCCATGACTGAATTGGGGAGAAAATTGGGTAAAAATAACACAAAATTGAGGATGAAAAAAAAGGATGAATTCAGGATAGAAGATGACTGCCTGTACTGTTTTTAGCCATGTGACATATGTTTGTCTACTTTGAAGATAATACAATATCACAGAAACCAGTAACCAGTGTGTCTAGGTGTGGTTTATCCATGCAGTTTGCACAAAGCTGTTAGCGATATTAGCCTAGAAGCTAATGTACAAAAGAAGCAAACAGACAACAAACATCAAGTACATTTGGGCAGAGGGAAACATTTACCCTTTATATTTTTGGGCTTATCGCTAGCTTTAACTCCTAATATGAGTGAATTTCTTGAGCAGTGGCTGGTTGCCTGGCTCCCAAAATGTTCCAAACAGTGGATTAATTAACTGATTGCAAATAAGCTTTTCCAGTTGTAAGTGTTTAAAATGTCAGTGCCTTTTCTGAGAAACAGGACTCCAACACCACTTGTATCACATTAACTGCAAATGTGTTTGTAGCTTTTTAGAGTGGATCACAAAAGCTCAGACAGTGTAAATCTGCAAATGTAATTAAAGAGTTGCGATCTGCATCCACTTAAGCCATTACCATCCATCAGCCAGGCTCTGACCCACCATTACCACATCAATGGGAGTCTTTGAACTAACCCCTTTCGATGCATGTCACAAGTTTACAGTTTGTAAAACCTGTCGTACGTTTGCTTAAATTGACTGTATTTTTGTCCTGTGTGTTTTCTGCAGCGCCCACCCCAGCTCCCCGGCAGAGCTCCCCCTCAAAGTCCTCATCCCAGGCCAGTGACCCCCCAACCGATGACTCGTTCGGGGAGGTGGAGGGCAGTCCCAGCCGAAGCGGAGAGGAGGACGCTGTAAGTAGCTCTTAGTTAAGGTCACACATGCATAGTCATAGCTCTTGATGATGTTAATTGCAGCTGGTGACTATATGTTGACTATATGTTAATCCTTAGAAGTGTTTAATATACTAAGAGAAGTAAAGCGTTACTGTAGAGTTTGTAACATAAATTCAATTTACATTCGATTTACATTCTATATTGACGGGTTCAAGTCTACACTTGACATTTTTCCATTTGTTTCAGTGTCAAAAATGAAGAATTCATACTTCCTATGTAATTTCCCCACTTGTTTCAATATAAAAGTGCACCATAATTTTGTCATCACCAGCAATGACTAAATAATAATTTGCATATAACAAAGCAACAGGTTTTCCAAATCATAGTCATTTAACTCCTTAAAAGGTCAGAATCCATTATTTATTGCATTTTGGGATGATATCAGCTTGGAAATTTAAGGGGTTATCAGTTACACTTAATTGTCGTACTGAAGGTCAGCATAACCCAACAAACACATTTATTGTTAATGTACAACACGTTGCCCTTGACCATGCAAAGCTCAAGACCTTCCGAGCTTTACTGATAGCTCCTTTATCAATTTCCTCATAGAGGTTATGAGGGGAAAAAAAACCCTCGCAATAAATGTGTCCTCTGCTTTATTGAGATACGTTGATGAATTGCCATAGAACGGCGCCAAACATGGCAAGGCAATCACTCTCTCCTGATTGGCTCATTCCTTTTATGCATTCCCTTCCATGGATGACCAACATTTGGGGCCAATAATGTGCTAAATTAGCCCTTGGAGGTGTCAGAAAGAGCATTAAGACATTATAAATCACATTTTGATACCTTTCATATATCACACATCACTCTTCCTTAAGAGTTATCTCCTTATATGAGTGTGCATTATGAGGCCTGATGAATTAGGAAATAAAAAAATGGCTATATTCTCTCCTTTAAGATTAGTATGTATATTTCATCATGCAGAGTGAAAAAGAGAAAGGGTGGAGCCTCAAAGCAATCACCTCTGACCTTTAATTCAGGACAAAGTCTTTTAGTATTAGTTCCAAACTGTGCTGATGGTATTAAAACACACTCTACTCTTGGTGTCTGAGTCTGTGAGTCATAAGAGAACCCCCCACTTGCTTTCTCTTTATCTTTTCTTTCATCTTTCATACAAACAAAAAAAGTTCAATTATTCTGTTCAAATTATTCTGTAAGTAAAAGTGTGCCCACCCCTCACTCACTGAAATGTAATTAGACGCCACACACACATCATACAAAAAATACACCCACGCGCACTCAGTCGAGGTGTTAAGAGCAAAACACCAGGAGGGCATCAATTCAGCAAGCTCAAAAGTGCTTACATAATGCAGTCCAGAACCTTTTATAGTAGAACATAATGTGCTGAATGAAAAAAGAAAGGGATTTTGCATGAATGCTGACAGACAGAGAGGGTGGAAGGGTTCGATGAATAGACATGGTAGTGTGGGTGGATGGATGGATAGATGAATGGGTGGATGATATACTGCTTGTTGATTTCTAACTGGTATGATGCCCTCTGCTTGAAGCTTTTTCCTGTCCTGTTTTTCCCCTTTGCTTAATTTCTCTCCCTTTCTGTCTTTCACCTCCACTCCTTCTCCATCATTCTGTTGCATTCCAATCTCTTGCACCACCTGTTTCTGCATATCTCCATTATTCAATCTCTGTCGTTCTTCTCTGTTCTTCCTTGGTACACTGCCAAACACCCTGTCTGTCATATCTTCTGGCCTCTTTTTTTTTGCCTTCTATTTTTATCATCCCTCTTTCACTCTTTTCACTCCTTTTCTCGCTTTCTGTCCATTCTGCCTTCTGTCTTATTTTCAATCATTTCTCTATTATCTCTATCACCCCCTATCATCTCTCTCTACTCTCTCTACTTTTTCTCCCTGCAGGCTGGAGATGCTCAGTCTCCATGTGTGAGTGAGCCTCAAGCAGAGTGTGGTGGCTCTGAGCCGGACAGTCCTCAGGTCGGTAGCTAGATAGCAGCAGGTCAGGGGTAGGTATCTGTCCTCTTTTCCCTCCTCCTCCTCTTCTGCGTGTTGGTGGCCTGCTTCAACCGTGATGTCCGTCAGCACGCCTTCACCTGTCCACCTCCGTCCACCATCGCATACACACCTGCAACATCCTGGCCGTGTGTTCTGGTGCTCTCTCGCTCCGTTTTATTCTATTTTGTTCTATTTAATCTTCTTTTTGCTGTCTCTATCTCCACTTGTTTTCCCTTTCTGTTCCTGTCTTGACTTTTCTCCCTCTTAATCTCTCTCCTTCTCTTTTTCTGCTTGTAACCCTTTCCCTTTCCCTCTCTATATTTTCTCTTCCTGTCTCCCTTGCCTTTCTTTCTCCTTTATTATTCTTCTTCCTGGTCTTTTTTCCTTTTTCCCTCTCCTCACCTCACCCTTGCCTTTCTTTCTCCTTCTTTTCTTTCTCTCTCCGTTTTTCTTTCTCTATCTCCCTTTCTTTCCTTCTCTCTCTCTCTCTCTCATTCCTCCACCCTTGTCTGCTGCTACATATGATGGTATGTGCCTTGTGGAAATTTCATTTATATTTCTTGTGAAGATTTTGCTTTGTCTCTTGTGTGTGTGAGTGTGTATGTGGGTGCCTGGGCGCGATTGATTGTTACCTTTATTCCCCTAAAGCTATCTGAGGTGTGTGAGTATCAGAGCTGTTGAGTGGCATTGTTTTGGAACAGCATTGTGGCATGGCATATCCATGAACATCACAAACATAAACATGAGCATCTGTCTTGTGCTGTGCCTTTGAGTATTTCAGATGATTTTGTGAATATGTGCATTGCACCCGTCACTGCACAGGAACTCAATATAAAGACTCGATATAAAATTTAGAGATTCATGTTAAGTTTGGCTCTGTGTATTAACACCATGGAAAGAAAGTGAAGTTATAGATTATTACGGTGAATTTAATTTGATATGACTGTGTAGTAACAGACAGACTTAAAGGTTTACTCAAGTGCCAAACGACACAACATTATCAACTCAATTCGAACACCCGCTGTACAGTATCCCCCAATTTAGTCATACACAATTCCACCCACTAGTCAGGACCCCCAAACACAATTTCACTAACACTGAGGGCGATGGCTAACGCAGGCTTCCTCCAAGACCTGTAAAGCCAACCACCGCTTTTTTTTAAACTGCTAGTAATGCAACGTCATTGGCCAGCGAACGCACTCAAAGGAAAGTGCCAACCACCAGTTCTGCTACGTCAGCTAAGAGACGCCTGCACTGACTAGCATCATGCTGAGTGATGAAGGGAGAAGAGGGGCAGTCTTACCCACCCAGAGAGAGTGAGGCCAATTGTGCTCTCCTGGACTGCCGGCCATGGATGGCTGTAGCATCACCAGGGATTGAACTTGCAATCTCCTGATTATAGGGCCAACACATAGACCGTTGTGCCACTCGGGAGCCCTGCTGTACAGTATTGTGGAAGCATTATACTGTTTCGTAACTCAGTCCTAGGGACGAGTACTGTGCAATTTCATATTCTTTACTGAAGTGTGCCTCCATGAACTACTGCACTGTACAGCCTGAAGCTCAAATGTGTTCCTTGTCTACCCGAGAGAAGGCCACTCCCTGGCTTTGCTGTATTAAACTATAATAAAGTGAATCAGAAGCAGTGCTGTGTGGCCGTGTCTGCATGCAGACTGATCTGCTGGCCTCATTAGGGCAGTCTGAGGCTTAATAAAGCTGGACAACCAATGAGACATGCACCGAGACAGCCCCTCAGGGAAGAGCAGGGTTTATGCATATATAAAATGTATTTTAAAAAATGCTATAGGGGCAGAAAAGGGGACTCAATGGAGCTGTCTCCTCTTTGGTCTTGCTGTGCTTAGTGACAGGCTTTTTGGCCTGCTGCAGAATCAGTTCTGCTAATAAATCACAGGGCACGTTTAGAGTGGATGCAGAAACAGTCAGGAATTAAAAATAAATAAGCAAGTCCAGCACCGTTTACAAAAAAGTTGGGATGATGTGCTGTTGTTCAATGTCTTTTTTTTTAATGCTCATTTTGAATTTGATGCCAGCAACATGTTCCAAAAAGTTTTGACAGTGCAACAAAAAACTGGTAAAGTTTTGGTGTGATGCCAAAGAAACACCTGGTGGAACATCTCACAGTTAATTAAGGAAATTGGCAACTGGTTGAGTATAAGAAGAGCATGACTTTCTTTCATAAGATAAGGAGGGGTTCGCCTCTCTGTGACTGCATGGACAAATAGTGCAACAATTCAAAAATAATGTTTTGCAATGTAAAATCAATTTACATTTAATTATCTATGGTGCATAATATAAAAAACCTCAGCAGGTCCAGAGAAATCTCTGCATGCAAGGTACAAGGCTGAAAACCATTCATGGCTGGCTGTGATCTTCAGGCCCTCAGACAGCACTGCATTAAAACCAGACATGATTCTGTAGAGGACATCAGAGCATGAGTTCAAGAACACTTCCAAAAACCTGAACATTTGGAATTCTTTTTGGAAATCATAGACATTGTGTCCATGGGCTAAAGAAGAAAGGGACCACCCAGCTTGTTATGAACGCACAGTTAAAAACCAGCATCCCTGATGGTATGAGGGGGCATTAGTGCACTTAGCATGGGTGACTTCTACATCTGTGAAGGTACCATTACTGCTGAATGATATATGCAGGTTTTGGAGCAATATATGCTGCCATACAGGCGATATCGTTTTCAGAGGAGACCCCAAACTGTTGAGCAGCTAACCTATATTAAGCAAGAATGGAAAAACATTTCACTTTAAAAACTACAATAGATCTTATCAGTTCCCAAACACTTAGTTTTTTTAAAAGAAGAGGTGATGCAACACAGTGGTAAACATGCCCCTGTCCCAATGTTTTTTTTAAAGTGTTGCTGGCAACAAATTCAAAATGGACATATATTTTTCAAAAAACAACAAAATCTCTTTCAACATTTGATATGAGGTCTTTATACTATTTTCAATTAAATATAAAATTTTCATAATTTGCACATCATTCTGTTTTTATTCACACTTTGCACAAGCATCACAACAGAAACAAGGTTGTATTATCAAGGCATTGATCTCTTTCACAAAGTCAAATGAACCCAGCATACTTCTGAGGGAATGTCATCAAATGTATTTTCTTTAATATTCTATTAAAGTGAAATATGTCATAGTTAAAACTAATGTTGCTTACAAGATGGGCCTTTCTGTTAACAGACAATCTATAGGGGTTGTCACACCTGATCAGATACCACTGTGTTCTCAAAAATCAAGGTGCCCAGCATCAAGATAGTGTATGTAATTATTTCCAGGGTAGCGCTGGTGTCAGCTGTTCCTTCAGTTTTGCAGTTGCAAAGAAAAACAGCTTCCTATTTAATGTTATTGCAAACCAACAAAGAAAACATGATCATTTGATTAAAACAGTGCGAAAAGCTAAAGGTCTCCAAACCTTAGACAGACAGTGCGTGTCTGAAGCAACAAAACAGTGTATCTCATGTTTCTACCAGACTGGAGGACACTGTCCCTGCAGGACATCTGTAGCAGTACAGATGATGACTGTATTCCTCCTAATCTCTGTGTGTTGTGCATGAGGCAGTATGGCAGAACACTGCCAGATGACTGAGGCGGATGTACTGGCTTAGAGCCAACGTGTCATCAGCAGGTGTAGAGGATAAAGTGGAATGTCTGAGGCTGAAGCTGGTACAGCTTTTTGAGCTGTCTCATTCATGTCTCTGTTCAAGGCTGGCACTCCCTATAGCAGAGGTTTCTCTGTTCTGCGTGAAGGCCTGTACGTTCCGTTCATACTTTTTCTGTCTCCGACAAGAATTGCCGGCTCTCCTCCCCTTTCTTTTCTCCTCTTGTCCCTGTCTTTCTTTCTTTTTATCAGTTCCTTCCCTCTATTACTCTGAGTTGTCAGTACTTGCCTGGATCTGTCAGGCTTAGACTGAGCACCCTCCTTTCCTCTGTCTTCTCACTCTTCCATTTCTCTCTCTGTCTCTCTTGGTGAAAGTACTAGTGTATACACGAGTCATAATTATAGCCTGCTGGAAGATTCAGCGGTGTCAAACTGATTTGTGGCCATAGGCTTGGCCAGGCTATAGGCAAGACTCAAAGCTTCAACTGCCTGCCAGCTCTTCTGCTGTTTCTGAGCTTTCTCTCTGTCTTTGTACCTGTCCGCTGAGATTTTTTCATACAGCTTCCTCCTGGGCCTTCTGCTTCTGTCCTGCTCTCGATTCTATAATGACTTCATTGGTGTGAACTAGGAAGAAGGGCAATAGCCTATCCCAATGAGATCTAGAACAGCTTTACCGCCTGGAGCGGTTACACTTGTAGGATATTTTTTCCCTGAGCCATGGCTTTGCTCCTGGCTGAGGCAGGAGGAGATACCTCATCATCTCCAGTGTAGTACTGACAGTGTGACAGAAAGAGCTTTACTGACATCTGCTGTCGGTCTGGAGAAACTGTGTGTGCCTGGATAATATTTAACACTTGGACGCCAATTTTAGGTGCTGTTATCTTATTCCCACACTTACAGCCCATTTTATCAGATTCACCTATAGGAGCACTTTATGTCAAAAACTGGAAAACAACAAAAATGAAGATACAAGGTGTTGTTCCGACAGCAGCAATATATGCAAAGTACTCCTACACTGAAAATGGCTCATGATTCAAATGTGTCAAATGGTTGCACAGGAATACAATTTCAACAAAACTGCTGTATTTTAGTTAACCACTTTTGGTAATATTTATGTTGATGCATCACTTAATGTGCTACCCCATTTAAATAATGTCAATTTATTGGAATGGTTTAGCAAATAATTACATGTACAGAGTTTTCCGCTTACCCCAGATGTAGATGATCAGCCAAATTGTGCTTCATTGGTGTGTATAGTGATAAAATGGCTAGTGAGTGTAGGTACAAGGCAGGTGCACCTAATAAGTTGGCAATTCTGTGTGTAATCAAGACATTCTAGAAACTAGATGATCTCTTGTTCACATTAATAGACTATAGGATGTCAACACTACACTCAAAGGATCTCTTAAATGTGTCTTTTTGTTAAAGTTGCTGAAAGTTAAAGTGATCCAGTTTTATGTCTTTGTCCAGGGGAAGGATCCTCTCTATGCCCAGATCAACAAAGGGAAGAAGTGAAGGATTATGGGAATTCTGCACACAACTGAACAGTGCTGGGGGATCAGAAGACCAAACACAAGGGTTGAGCGCCCTGGTGTGTGTGCATGTGTGTGTGTGTATGAGAACAAAAGTGAGAGAGAGAGGAAAAAAAAGTTTGAAAGTTGATGATAGTGTGTATGTGTGCGTGTGTGTGTGTGTGTGTGTGGATGGTCTTTGGAGCTCAGCTGTGAAGGTCACCCCAGACTCCATGGTCCTTCTCTCCAAGCAGCCATCTTCTCCAGCTGCGGCCCAACCTGGAGAGGCTTAACCCAGCCTTCAGTAAGCCCCGCCCCCTTCTGGACTGCACTCTCTCTGTCTCTCTGGAGGAACCACCGACCAGATGCTTTTATCTCCTTTTCTCCTTCCATTTCTCTCCTCCTCAGGAGGAACTGACTCTTCTCTGTCTCAGCTACACTGTGTTTCCTGCACTCATGGACTGGCAGTGGGATAAAAAGACACAGTTGATGTAATGATGATGATTCAACTCTTCACCCCTCACAGCCTTACTAGCCCTGTTCTGCAGCCTTTCTCTTTTTTCTCGCTCTGTGCATCTCTCTTCTGCTCTCTTTCCATCTGACCTTCTTACTCACTTTCTATTTCATACCGTCTCTCTAGTGAGACTGTGTAGTATGAGTGGAATCTCGGAGAGGTGCCTCATTCCATTGTACGTACACACACGCGCACACAGACCCAAGTGAGAGTTCAAGAAATCACTGCTTCATGATCCAGCAGAATCCCAGGCTCCGCACTGTCATCCCCTTTGTGTAGTCCAAGCCAGAGAAATCGATTACAAAGTAATCCATTCGGATTCATCCATGGGATTATGTGATTCATCCATTTGGGTTTGTTTGGTTTTCTTCCCCCATCTATTTGAGATTCTGCTGCTAGAGAGCTATGCAGAAATAAAGAGACTTTGTCTCTCTGTGGACCCTTCAGAAAGAGACCAGACTCAAGGAGTGACTTTGCCAAAATCTCTCTTTTGTTGGAAAGACTTCCGAGCAGCTCATTCAGACAGAGAGGACTTTGCAAAGGCATGGACGTTGCAAAAAAAAAAAAAAAAAGAAAAAAAAAAAAAAGAAGCTGAATCTGTGACTGAACTGTTCCTTCTCTATAGCTTTTGTACAATACTAATGAGAAAAAAATCAAAACCATGACATTGAAAATGGGATTTTTATTTTATAAGTCAGTGGAGCCCTTGAGGTCGACCTGAGACGTGTTTTAGGGGTAAACATGGCTTTAAGGCATCAGATCATTGGTTCGCCAAACTCATTTTGTAAATAATAATAATGATAACAATAATGATAACGACGATAATAGTGTTCATTCTGTCCGCCGGACATCTGTGCCATAAAATAGGCAGGCTTCAGTGATGCAAGCTTGAAATGGAACCCAAGCAATATGAACATATGTCCAAAATCCCCCACGCACCCCCTCAGATTCTTTTATGTTGCTGTCCAAATCAAAATCTGTTAATGTTTTGTTTTCTCAGCAATGTGGCTGTCATTCATTAGGGAGACTGAGGAAGTGCCTCCAAACCACCGTGGCACAATGCTCACTGTTCGATGGTCAGTTGGACCACTCTTTCTAATAGATAGTACATTACAATACTTTCGGGAAATGGGGTGACAGTGACTATGCATCCTAAACCTTACAACTCACTAAGGTAAGGTAGCTATAGAATGGAGAAATCACAGTGCACTTGATGTATAAATACATTTCTAAAGTGCCCTTGGGTCTTTCAAAGTCAGTGCATATCTCAGATATATTTCAAATAAAACCTACATTTTTGTGAAACTTGTTATAAAACCTAGTTGCGTTAAGTAAAAATTTAATGATGTGGTATTTTAGCACTGTCCAGTTTTACTCCCAGTCTCTCCAGTTTTGTACTGTAGAAGCTGCTAATTTTGACCTGTGCATCACTGTTCATACTGCAGCAGCCACAAAATATGCATGCCCCATATATTTACATATGTGCTCCCATGCTCACTAACATAAACACAACAAGATGTTTACACACACTTTCAAATACATGACGGCACCTTAGAACTCTGATCATCTTTGGTTAATCTTGGTTACCTAATTCAGAACTATTCTGCCCCTGAGCCATCAACGCTGATCCATGCACAAATTTATTGTAAATCCACTCCAAACAAACCTCCACATCAATTTGTAAATGGGTCGCCTGTTATCCTGTTATTTAAAATCAAACCAGAGTCTCGCTACAATGCCACTGTTTCAGTGACATCTGCCATCATTCCATTCCCGGCGATGACTTAATACTTCCTATTTTATGGCCAGAGTCCCATTTTAATTTGAGAGCCATTTTGGCCCTTTAAAGAAAGATCATACACTAAATTCAAAATGTGAAAAGACGACTGTGAAGCCGGAAAAGGAGGGGAATCATAAGTTTGAGGATGTTTCTAGACCTATTTTAACTTTACCTCAACTAACGGTTTGTTAATGTAAAAGGACACATTATTTTTATCTCAATGAAGATGACGTTCTACAGTGGATTTTTAGAGGATTTTTTTTGTTTGTTTTATTTTTCTCTTGATTTTGCGTATCCCACCATGTAATACTGTTACCAATAAACACATTGCAAAATAGACTCTGTTTTACTTCGTATCATTCCTGTATTTTAATATGCAAAGCAAACACAGGTTTGTGCACCATGTTCTTTAACCCATTTATAATGGCATCAACAGTAATAAGTATGCAATATCAGCTTAGGGACTGTAATAATAAGGTCAGTGTTTCCAGACTTGTGGTCCATCTGCACCGTAATTTCTTATTTTCCCTGCACCTGAGGCACATCATTGGCTATTGATTGGGCCCTTCTGGAGATGAATCAAGTATGCTGGAGTAGGAAAACATACAGTGAGGTCCAAAAGTCGGGAGACCACCAGTGAAAATGACTCTATTTTGTATTCTTTTCTGATTTTGATAACACTTTATTTGGAGTGGTCCTTTATAAATGATTGATAAATTCTTAACAGATTATCAGTAACACATCAACAGCATATCAGTGAAGTAGCAGTAGTGAAGCATCTTAATATACTGAAGTAAATATCTTGTAGATGTTATGTTGATACATTACCCACATTAAGTAGATGTGTTGTTAAAATGTTACTCCAGTTACTGAAAACCTAACCTTACCAACCTTTCCCAAAACCTAACCCTAGCCCTAATCATAGCCTTAACCTGAACCCAAAACCTAATCGGAACACTCATATGTTTTCGACATTTTACTGAGAGTCTGCTGAGTGATTCATCTAAGACCGCTCAAAATAGTGTCCCCATAATTTTATACAAAATGTTTCTTAACCCCTTCGGACCCAGCGTTCATTGCAATGGACATGACATATTTCTGTCTCTAAACCAATAAATACCTTTTATTTGAATGATGTCAGTAATGCTGGTTACTGATTGGATGCTGATTATCCAATCACAACCATGTCATGACTTTGAGCATGCTCTGAGAGAGTCACAGACATCGGCCAAGACAAGCATGGCGGAGCAACTGCAGAGAGGGAGAAGTCAGTACCCATTTTCACTCAAAAATATACATTTATGCTCATGCTAACCAAACAAATTTGCTGTCAGCATATGTGTAACTGTTGCAAATGATAATATTTGAAGTTATTTTGAACAAATATATTATCATTAATTTACAGGATTTTTTTAAAGTCCGATGTCCATTGCAATGGACATCAGGAGTTGGGCGAGCTAAGCTAACACTCATATGTTTAGTGTCAGTATATACAGAAACAAAATACTTGTAAGCTTTCCATAAGCAAAGTGTGGTGTCACAGTATATTTATTCATGATTCTAAATTTGTAAATATATATTTTTTGTACAAAATGTTCTTATAGTGTATAGAGTCGAAGACTTGAATGTCTTGTAAATGGAGAGTTATCCGAACTTGACTCCTTGAATTCAGGAGATGAAGATGACACTTCCTTTGAGAATCCTCCAATTCATGAGGATCATCCCATGAGACCCTTTGAATACTTCAAACGGTATATACCAGATGAGATCTTCAATTTGATGGCAGACAACACAAATGTTTATGCCTTGCAAAGTGTTCAAACCAACTAGTTCAGGAGAAATCAGAACCCTAATTGGTCTCCACCCCGCTATGGGAGTGATGAAAATGCCAAGAGTCTCCATGTACTGGGAAGCTGGGATGGACATTGGTATTTTTCAAAACATCATGCCCCGTGACAGATTCTTCCAGCTTCGGTCACATTTGCATTTGGTCAATAATTTGGAGAAGCCAGCTGAGAACAATAATGTGTTTTTCAAGGTATGTCCTCTCTATGATGCCATACGCAGTAGATACTTGGAGCTTCCACTAGAGGAGAACCTTTGCATTGATGAACAAATGGTGCCATTTCGCAGAACTCTGTCTGTCAAGCAATTCATCAAAGGCAAGCCACACCCATGGGGGGGTGAAAATATACTTCCTGTGTGGGAAAAGTGGCATGGCCTATGACTTCCTGCTGCACCAAGGTACTACAATGGAGCTATCACAACAGCACATGAAGGACTTGGAGCGGGAGTGGTGTACCATCTTAGCCAGCGAATCACTGGCCAACCACAAGTTGTATTTTGACAACTATTTCACAACGTACAATCTTCTGGAGCTGCTAGCTGACAGGAAAATTCATGCCGCTGGGACAGCAAGGATCTCTCGCTTTGCCAGGCCTCCTCTACATTCTGACAAAGAGATGACTAAAAAGCCTCGAGGAAGCTGTGATGAAGTTGTAAGCCGTGATGGCAAGGTTGCACTGGTCAAATGGTATGAAAACAGACCAGTTCTCATTGGCCTCTAACTTCGTTGGTGTTGGCACAATGAATGAAGTGCAACGGTGGGACAAAAAGAAGGCCCAATTTGTGATGGTGTCCCGTCCAGAGGTGGTTAAGTTGTACAATGATGCAATGGGCGGTGTTGACCTGCTTGATCAGCTTGTCAGTCTGTACCGTACAGAAATTCGGTCAAAAAAGTGGACCCTGAGAATGATAACACATGCCTTTGACACGGCTGTGGTCAACTGTTGGTTGGAGTACAGGCTGGACACCAAGAGGGCCAATATCCAGACCAAAGACATCCAGGATCTCCTCCATTTCAAGATGAATGTGGCCCAGTGTCTGGTGAGAGTCCATAAAACAGTGGCAGCAAAACGTGGAAGACCCAGTATGTCTCCAGAACCACAGCATGTCCCTTCAGAGACCAGTTTGCAGACCATTTCAGGATGTAAGGCCTCTACCTGAAGTGCAGTATGACATGGTTGACCACATACCAAATTATGATGTAAAGAAAGAGGCTACCAGATGCAAGATGCCAAAATGTACAGGTTTTTGTGTACTTTTGTGACAAGTGCAACATCCACTTGTGCTTTGTGCCCCAACAAATCTGCTTCAAGGCTGCTCATCTAAAATGAGAATACATGGAAACATCCACAAGCTGATGTCTTCTCAAGTTCAGGTTCCAGTTCCATTCCAAGTTAACGTGTTATAAGTTCATTGTCCTACAATAAAAAGTATGGGTATGTGTTGTAGTTCCATAATAGTTTACTGAAGGCAAAACTGATTTCAGGTAATCTACAATCATACATCTTGTGTTCATGTGCATGTTCAGATTGCATTATTTCACTCTCTTCTTGCAGGCTCTGGGTTTTCCTGATGATGACATCACTGCTGTTCCCTACCCATGCTGTGACATACTAATCAAGTTCATGCGCATGTTCAGAACTGTACACAGACTCAAACATATGCAAACATCCAGTTCCAGATGTTTAGGTCGTACCTGATTGATTACTATGTGGAAAAACTCAACCTTATTTTTCTTAAGGTTTTATGACATTTTACGCCCATTGTGTTGTGGCGTCCATTGAAATGGACATGAAAAAAAACTATTAAAAACATGAGTTAGCAAAAATGTAATTTTTTCAGTTTGTTTTTATGTTGGAAAGGAGTCACAATCAGTTTAAAAAAAAATTTTTGGCCCAGCAGAAAAAATGCGGGTCTGAAGGGGATATTTCACCACATAATACATTTTGCACATAACAATTTCAGTGAGAGGTTGAATCTTATATTAATGAATTTCAGAGTTTCTTAATATTTCTTAGTATCTCTTCTTCTTCTTCTTTCGGCTGCTCCCTTATCCTCAACCCAAAACCTAATCGGAACTGTTCTACTGCTCTACTGTACTCTACTCTACTGTAGACTACTGTACTGTACTCTACTGTTCTACTGCTGATGTTATTACTAGTAGTACAATCGGAATATTTCTTAGTATCTCCATTTCCTTTAATGACAGCATGCACTCGAGATGGCATAGACTCCACAAGTATGATGAGGCTATCAGATCCATCCGAGAGTCGTTTGAAAGCAAGGTACAAGACTGGCCTTTTGGTACAGGCCTTAAAGGAGAACTCCACCGATTTTTCAAAAAGTCTGCCCAAGTCAATGGTTGAGATGTAAACAGTCATTCAGAGTGGATTGATGTGAAATGCCCTGTTCTAGAGGAACATACCAACTCACATTTCTTTACAGTAGGTAACACTAGGAACCAGGGGTCAGAGTGTCCGTAATGCAAATATAACCATTGTATTTACTATCCACAGTGATTAGTGAAGTGATACAGTGATACACAAGTCTTCTTTTTTTGCATGATGACAATAATAAAATAGTGGTAAATCCAAAAAATAAGATTGTCTTTGGGGCCTTACAACACCCTGCATGTACCCCTCTGCCATAAATGAATTTTAAGAATCATGTTTTTGGCAAGTTGGCTTTGGCCCTATGACTGCTTGGATAGGCTCCAGCAACTTCCTTTGATAAACATGTTCCCAGAGCTTGAGCACAAATGTGGAGATAAATCAAACCAAATGGTAAAAAAAATTGTTTTGTCACTCAATTGTATTAAATTGCCTCTACTGGTTATATAGGACTACTGGTTTTTAACAATACTATCAAAATTCTATATTTGACTGTGAACATATGAAAACTACATTGTCTAAAAAATTCAGATGGATACTGTTAGACATTTATGCAAGTTAAAACTATGTAAAATGTCATCACAAAATTTTTTAATTAATTTAACTAAATTATACAAACATGATACAAATCTAACACCACATTTTGGTTGTTGGATATGAATTGGTTAAAAATAATCAACACTATGAACAGGAAAGATTCCTTATGGTTGGGTTTTGAATCTCAGTCTTGTTATCCTAATTCTCTTCCTTTTATCAATAACATAGATTTGTTAAATCATCTCAAGAATAACATAATTGTTTATAACATACTATTAGTTTGGCGAGATGTGAAGAAGTACCTTAATATTTCTCCTGCTTTTTCTTTCCGGTCTCCTCTGGCTTTGAATCCAGATTTACCAGCACAGATTAGGAGTATCGGTTTGATGGAATGGACATCTAAGGGTTTGTCAAACTTCACAGACCTATTGGACTCCGACTCTGTTAAATCATTTAAGCAAATCAGGGCTGATTTTAATTTTCCCCATAAAGATTTTTATAAGTATCTTCAAATTCGTAACTTTATAGGTTCTCTTTTGAAGTCAGGTAGGATTCGTATGGGACTGTCAGAGCTGGAAAACGCTGTGGTTTGGCCAAATCTCTTAAAGGACTTATTTCCAGGATTTATACTTTACTGCTTTACTCTGATTCTTCAGGTTACGACTCTCTGAAGGTGTTGTGGGAGCGCGATCTGGAGGTGACATTTAATCCTGCAGATTGGGACAAGATTTGTAATGGAGTTTTCCCTAAATGTACTTCAAACGCTATTCATGAACAGAATTTTAAATTCTTTTACTGAACTTATCATACACCTGTTCGCCTCCAGAGAATGTTCCCTGACACCTCTAATCTTTGTTATAAATGTAAGATACATAGAGGTACATTTATGCATTTGTTTTGGATATGTGACCTTATACAAACTTTCTGGAAGGGGGTTCACTCTGTAATCCAAGAAGTCACCGGTAAACAATTTTTACTGACTCCTTCTTTCTGTTTCTTTATTCATACTCCAGATATTTCTTTTGACATGTATACCAAATCTCTGCTGATAATTCTTTTATTTTTGGTGAAAAAATGTATTTTGCTGAGGTGATCCACCCCCCAGGTCCCTACAGTTGACATGTGGATAAGACAGATTTCTGTACTTATTCCTCTTGAGAAGCTGACTCATGACCTCAACCACAATTCTGACAAGTTCCGGAGGATTTGGGAACCACTACTTTCCTTCTTACAGAAACCATAATTCATCACTTATCCCTGGAACAGGAGGACTGGCTGCCCGTTTATTTTACCTATTTCATATATGTTACTCATTTACCTGTCTCCTGCACTTTTGTTGATCATTTAATTATTCCCATGTGTGCATGTATACATGTTTATGTGTGTATATGCAGAGATATTTATTGCAGCGCTCATTGTTCGTTTTGGGTGGGATTTTATTTATTAATTTTATTATTATTATTATTATTATTATTATTATTATTACTGTTTATTTACTTTTGTGTGTTTCTTAATTTCGAAAACCCCCCCCAAAAAAAAAAAAATCAACACAATACTTTACCTATAAGTCTTTTACCTACATTTTAATCCTGCTGCCAGCAATATGGGTGCAAAAATAAATTGTGTTTCCATCAGAAGCTTTATCAGTTAGTAGCATAACCACTCCTACTTCTACTGCTTATGTTATTACTAGTAGTACAATGAATAATAAGCATTATAATAACAGCAGCAACCGAGGATCAGAACGCCAAGGCCCACGCCTTCGGACACTGCCCGATCCACAAAGCACCGAACCCCTACTACTGCCCTTCCCATTGGTGGTGGGTCGATGGGAGGACAAACAAAGCAGGAGCTTGGTTTGCATGGCCGGCAGTAAGTCAGACTCGTTCCCAGTGAGAGTTGGACTCTGTCAGGGCTGCTCTTTGTCACCGATTCTATTCATAATTTTAATGGATAGAATTTCTAGGCGCAGTCAGGGGATGGAGGGTGTCCAGTTTGGTGACCTCAAGGTCACATCACTGCTGTTTGCAGATGATGTGGTCCTATTGGGGACATCAGGCCGTGAACTTCAGCTTTCGCTGGATTGGTTTGCAGCCAAGTGTGAAGCGGCCGGGATGAGAATCGGTCCCTCTAAATCGGAGACCATGGTTCTCAGGCGGAAAAGGGTGGAGAGCCCACTCTGGGTTGGGGATAAGCTCTTGCCTCAAGTGGAGGAGTTTAAGTATCTCAGGGTCTTGTTCACGAGTGATGGTACAAGGGAGCGGGAGATTGACAGGCGGATTGGTGCTGGGTCAGCAGTGATGCGGGCTCTTTACCGGTCTGTTGTGGTAAAGAAAGAGCTGAGCCACAAGGCAAATCTATGTTCCCACCCTCACCTATGGTCATGAGCTTTGGGTAATGACCGAAAGAATAAGTACGCGAATACAATCGGCCAAAATGAGTTTCCTCCACAGGGTGTCTGGACTCTCCCTTAGAGATAGGGTGAGAAGTTCGGTCATCCGGGAGGGACTCGGAGTAGAGCCGTTGTTTCTTTACATCGAGAGAGCCAGTTGAGGTGGTTCGGGCATCTGGATAGGATGCCTCCTGGACACCTCCCTCATGAGGTGTCACAGGCAAGTCCACCAGGGAGGAGACCCCGGGGAAGACCCAGGACACGCTGGCGTGACTATATTGCCCAGCTGGCCTGGGAGCGCCTCGGAATCCCCCCCGGAGAGCTAGTGGAAGTGGCTGGGGAAAGAGAGGTCTGGGCCTCATTGCTTAGGATACTGCCCCCGCGACCCGAACCCCGGAGAAGCGGAAGATGATGGATGGATGGATAATAACAGCAGCACATATATAAGTGACAAAAAGTTTAGTATATAAATTATTTTTCTAGATGAGTAGTTCAAGGAAAGTTTAAATGAGATCCATCAAAAGTGTAAATTTTGAATGTGGGACCCTTGTGAAGGAAAAAAGGTTTGGTCAGATGTAATTTCATTCGAAATCCTCCCATTCATCCACCCAACTCCCTCATGCAGAAAACAATTTAGAATTATGGGGTATATTAGGGATGGGATACATGTCCAGTGTGTATCCTGCCTTCCGCCCAATGACTGCTAGGATAGGCTCCAGCACCACCCTGACGGAGAAGCGGCTTAGAAAATGGATGGATGGATGGATGGATGGGATATATTAGGATAACCCGCAGTAATACAGGAACTGTTTTTTTTTTTTTACTAAAATAAAATCTCAAGTAATGAATCATTACATCTTGCTGCAGTTTAACCCATCGCAACAGCGTTTGATACATGAAAATGTTACCTCACGAACACTGCTTTAGTATGTAAGTTTTAGTATGTAAGATGAGTCAAAATATGAACTGCACACAGCTTCAATCCATCAAATTCACACCACACACTTTGAGCTCCCTTTTAAGTTGCAGTAGTACACGCTGCAAACTGTAGTATCCACAATGCATTTCATTGTTGGAATGCTATCCTTGCAGGGACATAAGAGACATGACATGACCCCCTGTGCGATATCTCCCTCTGGGCAGCAATAAATCCAACACTCACCCCCTGTTTCTGAGTATGGTATCTCCCTCTGGGTAATAATAAATCTGCAACTCTCTCTCTCTCTCTCTGCTGTACAGGTGATAGTGTTTTCCTTTAGAAACATTTGTTTCCCCTTTTCATACTTGAGTGACATGTTACTCAAAGTAACCTGATATTTTCAGACCATCTCCCCCTCCCCTAACTACAGTACATAACACTGTTACTAATTACTAAGGGTTTCTCCACTTTCTCCACCCCAGAAAACAACACATCAGTCTGTAAGCTTACTGTGTAAGTTTACAGTGAGTGGTACATGGACAGCCTCGTCCTAGTGTTGTAGTTAAGACCGAGACCAGGACACATTGAGCTCATTGATTGTTGATTGGCTTCAAATCAAATAAAATCTATTTGTATAACGCGTTTTACAACGGATGTTGTCACAAAGCAGCTTCACAGAATTCCAGAAAAGACGTAAAGAATGTAAACCCCCATGGACAGACTACAAATAATTTATCTGGTCGATAGTGGGGGAATAATTATCCCATGTTTGAAGAGACAACGAGCGGGATTTAGGCTGGTGAACGAAGCGGAGGCCCGTCTAGCTCCTCCAGGATTCACGCCAGGCCTGACGGACCGCATTCCTGGTGAATGAAAACAGTCAGGAGGAGAGCGCTCATCTCGCTTCGTCAATCCTCAGGCCGGACTCGTCTGACGAGCCACACCGTTTTGGTTCATGAAGTTTCTCCTCAGCCTTCATTCCGCCACCCACGCCACAAGCAGCGCCTCGCAGCACGCAAGGAACTGATGGGCGCGTGCTCGACGCGCGTGGCCAGGCTTCCCGCTCCGTCAGTGAGAGAGCTCAGCTATTAACCGCGGATCTCTGTCGGTTGAAGAGGAAGGCGTCCGTTTAAAAGTGGATTATTTTATTTTCTTATTGTGAGGCTTTTCGTCGGATTAACGACGATGCGGAGTTGAGAAGGGGAGTGTCATCTTTGAAGAGTTGGTGGAAACTGGTAGCAAAACACAATGGACCCGGTGAGTTTGGGCGTTTTGTCATTATCTCAGTCTTCTCAGTACATTTCTCAGTCTGAGTACATTTGCTTCAAGCACTGTAAACATCAAGTTGATATAATAATGAATTCCGTAGATTTCTGTGTGGCCTCTTATCTATGTTTTTAGTTTTTTTATTATTATTTATTTGATTAGATTAGCTGTTGTTTTTGGCTAGTTGACATTTCCTTCAAGCCTGTTTCTTGCAGTTAGCAGTAGGGCCCCTGAACCAACAGGAGCCCCAGAGCATATACCTTTTAATATTTAGTGAGTAGACAAACTTTGTTTCCCTGATAAAAATCAATGACTAAATCTTTTGCAGTTCTTCTGCTCGACAGGATATGATTGTTTTAGGAGGAGGAGCTCAAATGTGTTCAGAAAACTTGCCTAGTTTGACTTGAAGTTGTTATTTTACTAATTTTTAACTTTATGCTCAACATGTTATAAGTGTAAGAATATGTTGGTGATGGACATAATGTTTCTTTAATCATGCCAGGTTTCCTGTAATATGCGTTATGGCTAGATGCATGAAGTGCTATTAATTCTTAGTTATACAATGACTGAATAACTGAGACTGACATGAAAAGTGCTTATAGTTTGTGCCCTTTAATTATTTGAAATGTCAGTTGTGTAATCCACTGATTATGAGAAGTTGTTTACTAAAATTAATTTATTGGTCAAATAATGTTGGAGATGGAGCTGCCAGGTAGAAGGAGAAGAGGTAGACCTCAGAGAAGGTTTATGGATGTAGTGAAGGTGGACATGGAGATGGTTGGTGTAAAAGTAGAGGAGGCAGTGGATAGGGCAAGATGGAGGCAGATGATCCGCTGTGACGACCCCTAAAGGGAGCAGCCGAAAGAAGAAGAAGTTTACTATAATTATTTTGACAAGGGAAGACAGTAGTGCGTCCTGCTATGATGTATGGTTTGGAGACTGTGGCTCTGTCTAAAAGACAGGAGGCTGAGCTGGAGGTGGCGGAGATGAAGATGCTGAGATTTTCGTTGGGAGTGACAAGGCTGGACAAGATTAGAAATGCGCAGATCAGAGGGACAGTCAAGGTGGAGCAGTTTGGAGATAAAGCCAGAGAGGCCAGGTTGAGATGGTTTGGACATGTGTTGAGGAGGAATAGTGGATATATTGGTCAAAGAATGTTGGAGATGGAGCTGCCGGGTCGAAGGAGAAGAGGTAGACCTCAGAGAAGGTTTATGGATGTAGTGAAGGTGGACATGGAGATGGTTGGTGTAAAAGTAGAGGAGGCAGTGGATTAGGGCAAGATGGAGGCAGATGATCCGCTGTGGCGAAAGAAAAAGAAGAATTTGAGAAGGGAAACTTCCTGTCTATGTCTAAACCACCTACTGCATTAATTACTTATGCAGTGGCAGTTGTTTTTTTACTTTTACTTTGTAAGAAATAATTTTTCTGACCTGCCCACATGATTCTATTTCTCTGCAGGGTGAAGGGGTGGACTTTAAGACCTTGAGGTCTAAGTTCCAGAATCCTCAGGCTTTGAACATCCGAACCAAACCCGCCATCCCAGAAAAACCCAAATCTCTCACCTCCCCCACCACAAAAATTAGCAATCCCCTGATTGCCACCATGAACTCAGCCATGGAGAATCGCATGCCACCTGCCCCTCGTGTGGTCTTTAAAGATGAGAAAAAGAGCCCTGTCAAGCGCCTGTTTTCTCAGTCTGACACTGTAGAGTTAAAGAAGGACATACACCCTGAGTTACTGGATAAGAAACAGAAAAAGGAAGGTGATCTCATCAAACAAGCCCTGAAGGACAAGAAGCTTCCCCTTGTTCTGCCCGTGAGTCCTGTTACTCCGGTCATTCAAGAGACCCCCAAACCTGATCCTGTCCCAGCTTCTCCAGCTTTGGCATCTCCGGTCAAAATCTCCACACCTAAGGAGAAGAGTGTGTTCAACTTTAAAAAAACAGTCGAAGCTGAGGAACAGAAGACAGTCAGAGAGACCTCAGAGAGGGATTTACCAGCTACCCCTGTGTTTCAAAGTGAACCCGTGGCTCCAAAATCTGTTATTCTCCAGGTTCAAGCAGAAGCTGCTCTAGCATCCATTAGTCCAGCTCCTGTTATTCCTGATCCAGTTATTTCTCCTCGTGTAGTTCCTGTGTCAGAAGTTCCTATTCCGACAGTTCGAGAACCTGACATTGTCTCCCAAATTAGTCCTCACCTTGAAAACTCAAAGCCGGAAATTCTTGTTACAAATAGGAATCCACAGCCCGATGTTTATTTGCCAGTGGAAGTAGCCAACTCTCCAGAAATCCCAGATATCCTTGATATCAATATTCCTCCACCACTTATTCCTGAAGATATTGCTGATGCAGACATTCCTGATGCAGACATTTCTGCCCTAAATATCCCTCCCCCCGTTACTCCTGATTCTTCTGTTTCCTCAGTTGCTTCTGAAGTTTCCAATAGTCCGGATCTGTCTCGCTCAGCCTCCCCTGCCCCAGCTGATTCTGCATCAGTCACTCCTGAGCCCTCAGGTACTTCGGTTCCAGCAACAGTAATCCCAAATTCAGATGCTGCCCCTGCCTCCAGTACTCCTCCAAGAATGCCATCTCCAGCTCCAGATGTAAATCCACGGCAAGAAAACGGCAAGGCTGAATTTCATGAGGTGGTTGGCCAAACAGAGAATACACCTGCGGTTGTGTCCACTTCATCTAAAAACATGTCGGCCCTGTCTGCTCTAGCAAGAGCTGAGGAGATGGCCCCTGTTAGGCATAACCATTGTGATCAGCGATTGCTTAACCTTCTGGAAAAGGCTAAGAGAAAGCATGCAGTGAACCATCAGATGCCCACACCTCTCACACCTGAAATTATGACCTCAGTGGATACAGCCCCACCTGCAGTTGCTCCACCTGAGTCTTCAGTACCTGAGAAACCACAAGCTGAGGAAGCTCAAGCTGAGCCAGTTCTGTCTGTGGAAGCCTCACTTGGCCCTGAAACTCCTGTTGCCCTGGCACCCCTTCTTGATATCCCACCAGTTGACTATGAGAGCCGAGCAAGAGAGGCATCCACAGTAGATTCAAAGCCCCCTACATCTAAAACAGCCCTGACCAATGGCCTAGATCAAAGTAAGTGCATAAACTGACCATACTTTTGTGGTTCATCCCCAGATGAACCTCATAAGACAACAGTTATTTATTGCTGTGCCTGAGTTAATTTGAAATATGCTCATGTGATTATGTTGATACAACTGCATATGCCTCCTAATATTTTAAGGACTGTGGATAACCCATAAAAATGGTTCATAAACAGGCTGTGGGTGATGGCAGCAGTGCTGGTCCGCTTTTCACTTACAGTGAAAACTCTTCATGCTTTGGGGAGGGTTGGTATGTGAGGCATGTAACAAACCTTATTCTGGTTGTGCAGTGCAGCATGTCTCTCATAGTCCGAATGACTAGAGGTAGAGCAATGTTGCATCTCAAGGAAATTTATGAGTCACCTGCAAGAGCTGCTTTAGTCAATAACATTTTTAAGCACAATGCCTTAAGTAAAACTCATATGTCTACAACAAGCATTAAAGCATTCCTCTGTAGAACTCAATGGCTCAGTTCCTTGATAACCATAGTGATTAATATTTGTCCACAAATTGCTTGATTAGCCTAATTTAGCCAGTTGACTTGACTTTGTGTATCATTACCTTTTGCCACCCATTATTCCACCATTTTGCCTGGAGTCTTGGATCTCTAAAACCCAGCGGAAGTTTTGATAATGTAGTATACCGTGTGGCTGAAAGTTAATCCACACCTAGCTAAGTGAGTTTGGGTTGTGTGTATACAACCTCTGGATGTCTTTTATTAACCTTTTCTGCCTCTCCTTTCTCAGGAGATGCATTACCTGTCCCGAAAGTGTGGCCTGAGCAGATCCCTACTAAGATGAAGACTGCGCCTCCTCCACCTCCTCGTAGAACAACCCTTCCGTCTGGGTCCAGCTTAAGTGTCGCACCGGAGAAACCACCCCGTGCCATAAGCGTAGATTTGCAGACCATTTTACCAGCTCAACCAGTAGAGGCCAATGGTAGAACTGCCTTAAATCATAAAATCCTTTCTTATGGTCACTTTTTTCTTTAATCTCTCCGCTACTGTCCTGAAGATGTTTTGTGTGTTCTGTTGTGCTGGAGAGATTAAAGAAAAATAGTTCAAGTATCTGATATTATTATTGACCTGAGAATTTTTTATCTACTCTCTGAGCTTGTCTCCATAGCTCTAGGCTGGTACAGATATTATAAGAAATAAATCTGTGTTGACATGGGTTATGTGAATTTGTTACAGAGATCATTATCCCAGCTCCAGTGGATTTTGTCTCACAGAATTCGACGTTTGATGATTCAGAGGTTGACGGTTCATCTGTTGAGCCTCCACAAGCATCAGTTTCTGAATATGGAAATCCCACATTGTCAGTTCATGAACAAGCATTTTTGGAACATTTAAGTCCAGAACATCATAGTTCAACAGAGTTTGTTCCAAATGTGGAAACCACAGGCGCAGATTTTAAGCTTGAGAAGGCAGCAGGACCTCCAGATTCAGCACCAGACTCTCCTGTTATCCCATCTCCATCAGGGTAATTCATTAGGGTGATTCATATCATTTATTAAGGAACTGTATCATCTAAATTGCATATTCTTCTTTATGGAAAATGTTGTAAGATGTTTTTTACCAGCCAGAACTATTCATATGTGCTTCTAAACAAGTATTTTGATCCCTCCATAGGATACCGGAGATAAACTACAACAGCAGTGACAATGTCCATGAAGACCCAGCAGCCAACAAGAAAAGTAAAACCTTAAAGAAACAACACAAAGGAGTTCTAATGAGTATGAAACACAATTTTCCTCAAGACATTCAGCATATCAGAGTAACTGCAGAAAGTAGTTTTGGTGTAATGTGTCAGGCTATAGTTTTATCATGCAGCCTACAGATATTTTTGTCCTTTATCAAGCTTTAGTTTTGCCACACTGTTTACTGTATAAAGATCTCTTCTCTGATGGTCTACTGACCCACTGCAACTGCTAAAAGATGTTAGATGTCTATCTGCTCTTGTTATGTCAGTTTGACAGAATGTGAAAGCAGGTTGTTTAGGTTGTTTCTGTTTTGCCTGCCATGATGTTGGACTTATCTCTTTCTCTTTATTTGTAGATCCGTATGTTGATTCACCTGCTGCAGTGAGTGCTTTTTTCATCCTTGTCTTGATCCATATGTCTTTCTATAGTACCTATCATATGATATAAAAGTTATAATTATTGTTTCATGTGCTATTTTCTAAGATAAAAATCTAAGTTACTTTAATATTTGAGTAGAAGCTCAAGGAAAGGTTATAGATTGTATTAACTTTTGTCTATGATTGTCTTACGTTGTATAAAGATACTTTGTCATATTCTAGACTCATTCCTGGCCTCACAAGTAACATTTCACTGGTGTAATAGGTTTTTTTTCATGTCATCAAATATCTTTGTTTTCAGAATGAGGAGATCTCCAGAAAAACCTTGTTTGTCAAGTATGTGTCAGTCTTCTTGTCATTTCTATTACTGTATTGGGGCTGTACACTTAAGTCATAGTAATATTATATCCAATTTCTGCATTTACAGAAAGACTGCAAGCCTGGATGACAAGGAACTGAAGAAGAAGGAGAAACAGAAGGAGAAGGAGAAAGAAAAAGAAAAGAGAGAGCAGAAAGAGAAGGAAAAGGAGCACAAAGAGAAAGAAAAAGAGAAGAAGGAGCACAAAGATAAGGAAAAGAAGGAGCATAAAGACAAGGAAAAAGAAAAGGAGCACAAGGAGAAGGAAAAAGAAAAGGAGCTCAAAGACAAGGAAAAAGAAAAGAAGGAGCAGAAAGAGAAGGAGAGAGAAAAGAAGGAGCAGAAAGAGAAGGAGAGAGAGAAGAGGGAACAGAAGGAGAAGGAGAAGAAGGAAAATGAAATGAAAAAAAAATTCAAGGTAAGAGAATGCAATGGTGCAGCTATGGACACTTATGGACTTCTTTTCTTCTTCAGACCACAAGAACACGTCATATATCTAACACAGAAAGGTCATTTGATTTATTTCAATGCAATAAATAAGACAATGCAAGATAACGATTGTGTTATAAGCAATATCAAATGTGTTCTTCTAAACTGGATCTACACATTTGTAAACCATAACACTATGTGTTGTATTTCTATTTAACATTTCTGTCTTAAAAATGTGTTTCTATTCCCCCCCCACTTTCTGTCTCTTGTTCTTCCCCCACCTCTGTCTTTAGATCACAGGAGAGGAAGAAGCACTGTATCAAACTAAGGTGAGGGAGACATGTAAAGGCCGCAAGGATGACCTGGCAGTGAAAGCTGGAGAGACAGTCAGCATTATCCGCACCACGCACTGCCCTAAAGGAAAATGGCTAGCCAGGGACAGCAACAACAAATGTGAGTCAGCCCAAAACATCAAATGTAGAGCTAATTCAAAACATCATGAAATGGTAACAGAAATTGGCACATCATCTGGTCTATACACAATTGGGACCACCTGTCTTCAATATCATGTCCAAATATAATAATGTTTACAAATATAAGGTAAATCAAGCAATTTTACAATTATGAATTCAGCAATTCAGAAATCATCACTGAATAGGGTGTTTACTCATATTCCAAACTATTGGAAGGACTACATGTCCAAACGTTGGTAGGCACCTGCTCATCCAGTGTTTCTTTTAATGTCAAGAGTATTATTGAGGAGTTTGTCTCCCCTTTGCTACAACCACCACTAGTCTTCTGAGAAGGCTTTACACAGAGTTGTAGAATTGATCCACAGTTGTGAAACAGAAGTAAGCATCATCTGTCTGTGTTTGTAACTGCTTTCAGACGGGTATATCTTAGTGAAGAGTGTGGACCTGGATATTCAGGAGATGATGGAGCTGGGGAAGAGAGCTAAAACATCCAGCACGCCCAACAGCAATGGGTTCATAGACCCTGAGGTCACCAGCGCAGGCAGCAGGTTACCATACCATTATCAGATCATATTTCCATTTTCATTTACTAATATAGCAGACATCTTATCCAGAATGACTTACATCCATTATAGCATGTAGTGTGTCGATTAATGTCCATTAATCTTTATTTAACCTGTTCATTGACATTATTTAGTCTATTTCATCATTTAATAGTAATAATAAAATATAAAATACGCTGCACATAAGTAAGAACAACCCTGTTATTGTCTTTTTGTTGTGCATGCAGATCCTCACACCCTTACGCCTTGCACCAAGAGAGCTGTAAGTTCATTTTGCTGAATTATCTTATGTGACAACACGTGTAATATTAAGTGTTCTTAAAGGGTAAATTTCACTGATGGTGGAATTGATTTAGTTCATTCAGAGTGGTTGTGAAAATGCTCCATTCTAGAGAATTCTGCTTTGTGTAATAACAATCAGACATCTACAGAATTTAAAGACTCCTCTAACAGCTGTCATAAAATAGTAACAAATATGCTGCCTGATGCCTTAAACATTGTGTTATGATAGTTCTGAGGTGAGGTTTTGGCCTGACACCTGTTTTAAAAAGTGTATTTATGGTGGTGGAGTATGTGCAAGGCAAATAATATAGTATGTGTAATGCAAAGTCATCCCCTTATTTTTTGTTTCATGAACTTTACATTTACTGGTTGTTTTGAATAGTTAACAGAATGTCTATGTCTGGGCAATGTGACCTCTGGTTAAACCACCACTGTACAGAAATCAGAGTTGGAAGGTTTCTCTGCAGTAAAAAAAATTCACATTAAAATGCTCTGAATGGCTGTGTTATATCTCAACCATTGAATTAAGAAATCTCTCATTTAAAGACATTTTCGCAGCTTAGAGAGTAAATACAATCCAGCCTATTTCTAGGAGCAATCCAAAGTAATCCACTTGCTTTTTAAGTTATTCGAGTCAATAATTTAGGTGCTGCTGATTCTTAAATACATTCTTGCTGCATCCTTGTATGGATATGTAAGATTTGGGATTGGAGTGTAAACAAAAATGACCATAGTTTGTGTTTAGTTACAGATGACAGTGAGGAATGGTGTGATGATGATGATGATACAGTATTTACTCCAACTGACAACATAGATCTGTAAGTATTGCGGCAAAGTGTGTTTGTGTGTGTTTCCTTGTTGTTTGGCCCTAAAAATAGGTTGTCTGCTTAAGTAACATAGAAGTACTTTATCTTGTGTTTCAATGCTACTGCACTGATAAAATATCACTGTCAAACTTTCAGACAACTGAATCAGAGAGTGTCTTCTCTGGATGTGGGTGAGTCAATTAGGAAGCAAATTCTTGTCAGTTCTGTTGTAGCTATCTTCATGAGTCATCCTGACATGAGGGAAGAGAAAGATCATAGCATCTAGGGTATGATGCTGCATACTAAAAACACATATGGTGCAACTTTATATGGATTTTAAAAGAACTTTAACAGATTATTGTTCTAATTACATCAATTGTGTAAGGAGTTTTAGAAGCTGTGGTTACTTTTTCCACTGAAACAATTGTACTTTAGATTCATTGCCACAGTATAACAGATTAAGATCCATGCAAGACACAATAAAGGATGAGATTAAATGCTCTGTAAATTAGATCTGCAGACTTGTAATATGTTTACTTATCAGCTGCAATCACTGTATGTAACTAAATAAAACCAATTGAGGTCTTGGTTGTAAAAACCTTTAGTGCTAAGTAGGTAGAACCAGAACCATCCCTAGATGGTTTGTTCAAATGTTCTAGTCTATCTTGTGCACACCCACAAAACATGGGGCTTGTTTAACACTGCAGATCTTGATGTTGTCTTCGGTTTTAAATTGCTCTTTTTAAAACCATCTTCTATTCTTCAGTGAGTCAAAAGCCAAATCCAGCTCTGCAAGGACAGATTGACACAAATGATAAGTAAGTAAGGATGGACAAAGATTTTTCAGATCTGATTTAAGAGCTTGATTTTCTCCTCTCTTAAAGATGAAAGCTTTAAGTGCTGTTTATCTCATGGTCATAGTTTTAATGGTCTACCAGGTCTTGAAAAGTTGTTAGGAGGCTTGTTTTCTCTATAAAGTTTTTAGAATTTCCAGTCTGTTAGCCATTTTAGCTGTACATGGAAGAGAAATTTGCAAGGCAGCTAAGGTGTGTTTGGGTAGTTGCTTGTGTGACAGTCTGTCTCTTTGAAGGGAAACATAATAGGGACACAACTGGGAGGACACAACTGTAGCTCACTGGATTTAAGATTGGAAAGATGGAAGAGTTAAAGTGGCAGTAGGTGCAAAAGTAAAGAAAGAACTAATAAAATACGGATAGATTTAATGCTATATGTAGTGTTAAAGGTTTTGTCATTTTCTGTTAAATAAATGTTTTGCTATTATTTTGCTGACACTGATAAATTAATAACTTGTGTTTAATTTGACTGAAAATTACATACATAAAGTTTTACTGTATATTAAAAATCAAAAATATAACACACTTTAATGGACTTCCATTGTTGATGCTACTAAAGCGTGTTTTTGTGTGCGTTCCTTCTGTCGCGTGAAATTTGGTTTGAAAAAGGCTTTGTACACGTTGTGCACAGTCTTAAAAATTACATAAAATGCCATTTATCTGGGCAGCAGGTATTTATTTGTTAGAAACAATAGTCTTAAAATAAATGCAAATAAACAAGTAAACATTGTGGTTTTATGTGTGTCAGAGCTGTCCTCAGAGAGGTCCAGTTACCTTCCAAAACCTGCTTCAGCTGATGCATTAAGTTTTTCTGTATTTATGTTTATTTGTATTTATTATAATGTTATTTAGTTTTTTGCTGGCCAATGGTATAAATAGTTCTAAAAAGATAAATAGTTCTAAACAATTATTTTTGGCTGCTTAAGACATTTTTACAGTACTTTTAATGAAAAATATCCTTATTAATATTAGTACTAGTAGAAGTAGTACCAACTTTGCATGTTCTTTATTAACAATTTTTGATGTATTTGGTGTAAAATTTCACTTCTGTTGTCTACCAACTTCAAAACAAACTCAAACATATTGCAGCACGCCCATGTCTGGACCTGCCATGTATCTGTGTATGTTATCTTAACTATCTTGCATTTGTGTGCATTACAGAACAAGACAGGAAGCACTTCAGAAACTGGCTAGCTTCTTCGCTCAGCCTAAAACGCCTGATCATGCTACACTGAAAAGGAACACAATGTAAGACTTGGTACTCCTGTCTTGCAGAAAGTAGTCAAACAGTCACTTTAATGTGAAATGCATGGTTAAATCTGAAAGTGTTTTCTTCTCTTTTCTCCTTTATGTTTGTGTATGAAGAATTGAAGAAGCAGAACCAGGTGAGGCTTTCACAAATTATGCAGCTGACATAATTAAAACAATTCTGTAAAATTTCTCTGATTGACAATTTATACTTTTCTCACTTTGACTCTTTCTCTTGTCTATGCAGAGGAATCAGTGAGCGAGTAAGTTTTCTCAGACTGTTGACATTCACATGTGCATTTGTACATGTACAAACTCTCCATCCATGTGTTGTGTAATTGTTCTGCTGTGGTATGCAGTCAGGCTGGTTTAGCATGTAGAATGTGTAAAATGCTCCTGCTGGTTGTGTCATGCACTGGCTCTGCATCTACATGGCTCTCTTTTTTCCTTTAATCCTATAAAGAGATAAACAGGATGTAGATCTGCAGATACTTCCTCCCCCGGACCTGTATGCTGACATCGTCGTCGGGGAGTCTTAGGTCATTTGCTGCAAGTATGTGGATAAGATTGTATAATTTAACCAAACTTATCTAACCAGACCAAAGCTTTGACCATGTGGCCTGTAGCTACAGCAATGGAGATGTAATAATGTAATAACAATAGAGTTCTGGTCAGATGGCAACCCAAGTTGGAACTACTGCTATAGAGCAAATATTCATAAAATTTGTATCATTCTTTTTATTACAGATGTTGTCACAAATAAAAATCTTCCAGGAGGAGGGACCATCCTCTTCTGAGTAACACAGAAATATGACAAATAAGTTGTGATAATTATGATCAAAGAACAGAGGGTGAGATAAACCAAAACCCCTGTTAACAGTCTGTCCACCCTTCTAGTCTAGTCTAGCCATCAGAAACAGAATGTCAGAAATAGATCTGTTCTTGTTAATTTATCATGACCAGATCATGTTATTTAATAATTCTGTTAAATATACAGTGTGTTGTTGAGTTGAAGTGGCAAAATCCATTCACGCTTTAAGGTGACACAGAACTAATGTTTTTATAACTGTTTGGACATGCATCATATTTTGATTATTTGAAGTGTTTTTGACATTTAAATTGATTTGAATTATTATTGTCCTCTAAATAAAAAATTTAGCTTTTCATGTTTTTTTTCGAAGTTTTTAAGTTGAACTAAGTTTTTTTTTTTTTTTAATTGACTACATGTGCAATTTGTGGCCATCTCACATAATAAGAAAAATGATCAGATAGGGATTTTTAGTGGGTTTTTTGTTTCTTTGTTTGTTTTGCCTCTGTGCATGCACATAGCACTGTCATCGTTCCATGTTCACAGCATGGCAGCAGAAGCAATCAGCTGTCAAAAGTTCACACTTGAAGTTTGCGTTTTTGCTGTAAGTGTAAACTAATGTGATCAAAAGTGAGTAAGCACTCATTAAAACCACAGGTATGGGGATATTTATGTATACGAATGTTTGTGGGACAAGCAGTTTCTGAAGTTACTTGCTTCCCTGATGATTCCAAAGCAGGGTAGAAGAATGTCAACTGTATGATCACTCATGGGATTTAGTGCATATTCAGCCCAGTACTAGTAATTTTGGGAAACCTATAGTGTATGAATAGTAGGTGCATGTCATGTACGTTTAGTGTTACGTTAACACATTTATGTGTTATGTTATATATGCATTGTGCTTTTGCACAGTTAGTAGTTTCTACTAATAAATGCTACAGACACAGAGTATCTGACCTTTTACACCTGACTGAGAGCTGTTTAGAGCTAAAAAATCTTTGCAATGAAGACTAGCACTGCTAGTTCCTTCATTTGTGGTTTTTGTTTATGACGCACATGGATTCATACAGTGCTGTTGATTAGCATGTGCACATGCGGATTGTTTCATTGTTTCAGGGTGCAGATTGATTGACACTAAAGACAAAGTTGGGTCATTTACACAAGAGTGTGAAACATGAAGGCAGAAAGAGCAGATCTGAGCAAATAATCATAATTGAGGAATAAGGCTTGTAATGTGAATTTGACCTTAAATGCGACAACATAGCAGGTGAGGAATTCAGTATAGTGTACAATATCCAGAACATATTAATAGTTCCTGTAGTGATTGGCAGTCATGAACCTAAATACAGATTATGGTCTAAATACTATTATGCAGAACTATTCTGCTTGATATTTACAATATTTTGTCCTCTTCCTTCAACAGTTGATCCACAGTGGATGTTTTGTGAGGCTGCACCAAGAGTTTGCACCCATCAGGACCAGCCATAAAAAACTTTGTCAACAAATTACTCATGTATGGTTTGCAGTGTCTGAAGGAACATTGTGAAAAAACTCCACTGGAACTCTTGCCCCCAGCTGCTCTGAAAGAATGTTGTGAGGTGTGTAGAAACATGATATGTGGATATATACCTGGTGTACACGTGGTTAAAGGCAGGACTCTGTTTTATGTAAGAGCTTTGTGTGCTGAAGTATAAATTGCTGGTGGCATGACGTTATCACTTCCTTTTCTTCACCTGGGCGTTTTTACTTGTCGCATTGTCCTGAGTGGATTTCATTTGGATATGGTTATTCCAACTGGAGTATATTATCCGTTCTTGTTTCTAAGACTTATTAACCGGAACCATTTTCAGTTGATTTGCTTGGTTTATTTTGTTAGTTACTTTGCGAACGGAAGACTCGATTGAAGTATTCCCAGCTTACAGTTCTTACAGAAGATACTCACTGCTGGGGAAAGCTGGGTTGATTAAGCATTGATAGTATTACAACCATTTTCAAATCTCCTTTTATGTGTTATGTTATTAAATCCATGTGGTGTTATGTTAAATATCTGAAGTGCTTTAATTGTCCCGTTTGATTGAATTGTGGATTCCCAAAAGCACTGTTTTCCAGTAGAGGATCCCTCCAGTGCACAATTGGTGGACGAATAGATTTAGTAATTAGCTGATGAGTTCAATCTAAAAAGTGCATTTCAGAGGGACCCCAGGACTGGAAAGTGTTTATGAATGTTACCAAGAGTTGAGACTATAATTGTAAACTGTAAAAATACAGTTAATTAGCATGTGTTATGATATAAATTGATATTATTCTTTCTGATATGGTGGTTGCAGAAATTGAATAGTTTCCACTGTTCTATTAAAAACACTCCATGATTTTTCTGGAATAGCCATGGAAGTAAGAAAAGAACTCCCTTGTGCTGCACTTGAAACCTTTTAAGCCAAATTTATTTGTCTTCTAAGAAAATGTCTTAATGCCATCCCCACATGCTGCAGTCATGTTTTGGCAACTGGAATTTGAACAAGAATGGAGTCATATGCAAAGGTTTGCACACTCCTTGTCCAATTACATGTTTTGTTGACGTTCTAAGAGAAAGTAGGTTAACACAGTCAGTGCACAATTACTGTGTGTGTGTGTGTGTGTGTGTGTATAAACAAGACAAGTCATTTGACAAGGGGTGCTTGAACTTTTGCATACCACTATCTAAGCAAAATTACTTTCTTTTTTATTTTCTAAAATGTATTATTGTGCAAAAACCACAATATATATTACATAGTGAAATGTGTTGATCATTAGAACCCTAAATTCATGAGTTCTTTGATATATTACAGTCCTACTGGTGCCTTTTTACCATAATATTGTAAGAGTCTCAAAAAATGGCTCTGAAACTACAGGCTACTATAGCTGTGTGAATAATGCAAACTAGATTCGTTTATTTGTATTTTTGTCAGTACTTATAAAACATTTTTAAGAATATAAAATAGAAAAAAGGATTGATGTATTGATATGAATTTACCTTTTTTCTCCTCTAGTTGTGATGACTTGTAATAGCATAGCATGACCATATTTATATACTGATAATAACACAACACAATATGCATATACTTTCTCTATTTACTTCTCTTTTGTACAATAAATAATAAAGTGCAAATCAGAACAAGAACACCATGCAGTGCATAATTTGTGAAAAAACAAACCACACACACAGACTGAAAGAGATACACTCACATGTATAGACTGATAGACAGAGTTACTGAGAACAGTAACTGTCTCACAGCAGGAACTTTACATACACTTACACAACACAACAATAACCAGCAAAAATACCCTCTTTAGACAGACAGCAAACTGAAGTAAAGTGACAACTGCAGACACTTTGGTTGCATTGACTTGACACTACATTTCAGATTGAAATTTGGTTGCCATGCTGGGAGTATTGTTGTCATTGAGTTTTGATTGCATGTTGTGCAGGAAACAGCAAACATTACTAAAATGCCCATAATAGAGATGATACAATTGTCTTGGAAATATACTTACTTTTTGCTCTCTTAAGCAAAACTGCTAGTATCATAATTGCAAGATTTTCCAATGAGCTGATCAACTTGGGCCAAAAATAAGGACTGTCCAATAGAATGTCAATATTATAATTGTTAATGTCACTGACTTCTACTAGTTTGACTTCAGGCTCAAGTTGTTTGCTTAACCGAGAAGCCCCCACCCCCTTCTGTCTTATGACCTCTGCTATTGATCAGGCTCGACCTGGGGATTAATTGTCTTGTCTTAATTTTTTTTTATATATATATATATATATAAATATCCTCTAGTGGAATTTCACAGGATTTCTCAGTAAGCTTGGTAACTTGAGTCAAACGAATGTAGAACAATAGGTCATTAGCTTTGGGTTTAAGTTATTTGGTTAACCCAGAAATACTCCCGTTCTTTTCTCTTATAACTGTTCATTTTATCTATGATATAAAGTGTAATGTTATATATTCAGCAGTAGGGGGCAGCGTATACCCCCATTATTTTTGCCACAAGTTTTCTAAGAAGTTGTACAGATCTCTATGGTAATGCCACTCCACCCCCCCACCCCACCCTCAACTTACCCACTCTGAGCGGGGTAGATTAGCAAGTATATGTGAAGAATGTGCTCTACCAGGTTCTCGGCCCCTGGCCCAGCAAGGCTCAACGGAATCCAGAGACATTTATAGTGGCACGCCAAGAAAAGGCAACAGCCCTGAGCACATCGTGACCCCTCCATTTAAACAAAGTTTGCAAAGAAAACCATGTCTGCACCTCTTTTCTAAACAAAGTCATTTTCTCATCTTTCTGCAGACATAAAAACTCCTGTCATCGCTGCTCAGCTCGACCTAACAATTCCTCGCTTGTTTCGAGTTTCAGCACTTCATTGTTTGTGACTTGCTTATTACATTCAGTTATGAATGGTGCTTTGATTTACTGCAGCTGCATTGTGTAACAGTAAGTGCACATGTAACACGGTAACAAAGAAAAAAAAAACACACAACGCCATGCATTCACCAGAAGCCATTCCCTACTCGGTTACAGTACAAAGACAAGAGGGCCAGGGAAGTTCAGGAAGGCCACCTCATCCACAAAGACACTAGCATTAAGAATACTACAGTTACAAGTTATTAATACGTTGTTTGTCTAAGAGAGAAATGGAGTGACTACCCTACTAACAGACCTGCGTTTAGGCTGAGACGTTACATTTGGATACTCTTTCCAGTAAGGAACAGATCAGATGACTGATAGAATGTTCACCGGTTTATAACCAAATTTTCCTTGAGGACAAAGTTACTGCGCATGAGGAAAAATTGAGTCATGAGATTCAGCTATTTAAGAAATGTGACTCTAAGTCCATGCCGTGTTCTTTTTCCCTCCTGGCTACATTGTGGTCTAATCACATGAGGAGGAAACTACAACACATCACCTTCCTGAACTCCTGTTGTCCCTCTTCAACATATCATTTGTTTAACAGTAGCCAGAGCCCTGGTTAGCAAACCATCAAGGGGTCTGTAACATTCCAGCAGTGAGGTTAAATAAATATACATCTAATAAATAGGTCTACTTGATGTATGCACACACACACACACCCGCACAAAACATCTTGAAGTATAATCTACCAGAGACAAAAGGGTATGAGTTCCATTTAAGGCATTAGAGAAAGGTGTGCATGGTTTTGACTCTTAAATGCTTGTGGCTTTAGTTTCGTTGCCAGGTGTCACCAAATACACCCCAATTACATGTTCAATGTAATATATTTATAGGGGGGAACATAAAAGCCATAAAAACAAAGTATAACTACTCTGATATAGTTTACATATAAGCAGTTTTCATCTCTCGTTTGCTCACTTTCTTTCTTTCTTTTCTCTCTATATACAGTACTGTGCAAAAGTTTCAGACCATCCTTCATTTATTAATGTGTATTTAAAACAGTCATCCAGTAAAAGTTATTAATTTTTTTTAGGTGAAAACCATTTTACACAAACCTAAACAGAGGCCTCAACAACTAAACATGATGGTACAAAATGTCAGTATTTAGTGTGACCACTCCTAGCCTTCATTACAGCTTCCATTTTGGAAGCTTTACATTTCTCATTTTTGGAGACTCGCTTTCAGTTTTTCTAAGAAACAAATTTATTGTTCCACATCAAACTTCTCAGACCTTGGTTGCATTATTTGCTTCTCACAATCCAAATTAATGGATTAATAAATTCAATGATGTTGAGGTCTGGACTCCATTGTTCTGAGAACACCAGCAGCTTTGTTTCTTTGATTTGCAAATTTTCTTCTTTTTTTGTCTATTTACTCTTCTCATTAATGGCTTCTTGATAATATTTTTAACTTTCCCTCTTATGCAAGTGAACTATTGAATATCTAATCTCAGATATATATGATGAAAATTGAAAAACTTGTATTTATTTCAGTTAAATAAACTAAGGGTGGTCTCTGACTTTTGCACAGTACTGCACCCCACCCCACCCCCCCTCTCTCACTCTCTCTCTCTATACCCCTCCCTCTCTCTCTCTGCTTCCCTTCCTCATCTCTCAGACTCTAAATCTCTCTCTGGCCTGGGTTCAGACTATCAGTCTTTGTGGCTGCTTACACTGCACTTCCTCCTTGAGGCCAAGGCCAATGTGTGGTGCAGTGTGGAGTCTAAGACTCAGCTGAACAAAGCGTTCAATCAATCTCTCACACTCTTTCTTTTCTGACACCTTTAGCCATAACAAGGCACCATGTTTAGGCTCTGGCTAGCCTTTCCCTGCCTAACACATCCTTCCATAGTGGGAAATAACCATGATTTAAGGCATAACTGCATAATGCCACATCTACCCCACCAAGTTTGTGACATGACTAACAGGCGGAGAGAAAAGGCTGGTGTGAGGCACAGCACTTAATAGTGAAAATGCCCTTCCTCAGCACAAACTGAATATCATGGAGAACAAATCATACTCAGTTGTAACTGTAAAATCATTGGAATACACGCACATGCAGACTAGCGTCCGCAGTTCTGTCTTTGCCAGTGCGAGCAAAGCAGCAGAGGTTGCCAGTTTTGTGCTTTAAGCTAGTGAAGTGTATTTGGTGGGATTCAGCCTTTGCATGTTTGCTAATAGTGCTCTCCATGCTTGTATTGCCTTATCACTAAAAGCCATTGTTCATAACGCTAGCAATTAAATTCCTCACTCAACAAGTTAGTGCTTGAATAATGCGACTAAATACCGTAAAAGAATCTCTGAAAAATAAATAATCTGATATCTAATAAAATTATAATCATTCTCTCTTTGTATGCATATAAACATAATTTTTTGGTATGTTATCGCAATCAACAGCAGTTCGACTAATGTGATCAATATGAGCATATAAATAGGCTGTATAATACATGTATAACATAATCAATATTATCAAAACATTATATATAAAAAAACTATAGATGAAGGACTCTGCGGCCTGAAAAGGCTTCAGGATGATGTGCTGCTATTCTGGAGAGATGTTATCATGGCTGACTGCATGTGAGTGAAATGTAATGGTGGCTGATGCTACAGAAGGTGTGACTTACATGTAACCCCTGCTCAAAAGGCCACAATCCTTAAGCCCTCTGTTCCTCAGAGCTTTCAGTTACTGTGTGAATGTGTGTGTGGTTTAGCGTGCCAGTGTGGTGATGAGGCTGGCGCACATCTCAAAGAAGTCCATGGTGTGGCTGCCCTGGCGTGGTGCCAGCATTGGCGTGCTGCCAGGTAGAGAGCCCGGTAGAGAGCTGCTCAACTGCGGCATCTCCACGGCAACAGTCGCAGAGTCGATGCTGAGGCGGGGCCGGTGGAGGCCGGCAGCCGAGCCAGAACGCTGGGGAGTGGAGGAGCCTGATTTCTGCTCAATGATGTCATCTGGAGGAGACAGAAGGAAGAAGATGTGAGGAACTTTGGATCTCTGGCAATTGTACATCACATTAGCGCTAACTGTAAATGACTGAGTGTTCCAGTGACTGCACAGTCCTTCAGGTGCTGAGAGCTTTCACTCAACTGGGAAAAACTTTTAGCTGCACTGAACAAGCTGGAATTTATTACAGGATACTCTAAAGCTCCGCTCGCTGGTGTCACTCAACCATTTTAAAGTATTTACCTCTCTACTCAGCCTGAAATGGTTCCATTTTTAACTTGATTAGTTCTTAGTTTGGTGTAAATTCTTTGTAATTGCATCCATTCTTTTTATTGACTTATTTTCATTATTATTTTTATTTCATTAATCTGCATATTTTATTGAATTGTTAGCTGTTCATTTTGGTTTGATAGGTTTTCTACTTCAATTACTTAAATATTGTTTTGCCTTGTTTTTTGATTTGATATGTTCTTATGTTTCATCTTTTTATTTTCTTGCTTATTACCCTTTTCCAGCTCTTGTACTTCTAGTGCTTGGCTACAGCATAAATGCGGGTCAACCTTAAAGTTCTCAGAGTGTAAATAAAGATGAAATGAATGAATTCTATGCATTAAATAAGCCATTTTTCTACATTTGTCTTTCACATTTTTCATATTATTTTCACCCACTTACAACTTTATGATTTTTAAATCAAAAAGAGTTCATTTTTACATGCCCATTTTCAACTTTCCATCTTTATTTCTTAGAACTGCTGCATATGAAACAAATTTTATGTAAAAGACCTCTGTTCTGATTGGCTGCCATGCACTGTGCCATCTTCCAAAAGTAGTAATGTATGGTACAAACTGATAACTTCAAGGAGCGATCCTCAGAACCATGACCATGTCCATGATATGGGCTTGTTTAACAGTTAAACTTAGGTTGTAGTCATATTTCCATCATTTTATCTCCCATTATACCCTCCATGCTGTTTGCTATGTATCCTGATCTTATAAAGAATGAGCAATTACCATCAATGCTCTTGAAGTCCAGTAGGTAACTTCGGTTGTCCACCTGATAGAGCTGTAGGCTCATCTTCACAAAGTTACCAGTTACCGGGTTCTTTCGGCGAACCCTCAAGTGATAGGGGTTCACCACCTAGAGTAAAGACAACACCTTCAGCAACTGCCCTTATTGAATATGCATAGCCACCTACAATCTTGCAAGGGGTGAACTGTGTACTCTTTTTATCAACTAGGCTAAAATAATACCTTGAAAGCTTGAGACAGTATAGACAGGCATACAAATGTAATTCAAAGTCAATTCTTGCTTCAAGATTGATCTTGAAAACTAAGCAAATATATCTACAAACAATAAAATTAGCCACCTATAGACATTGCCAGAAATCACATAAGCAAATCTATAACTGATGCAATTTGAGGTGTGTGATGATTCAGACTTGCAGACTGTACAATGCAAACTTTTGTCTATAAGCTTCTATTTCAAGCTATATTAGCCTCATAGATCCAGTGCAAAACTAAAGAAGGAAACTTTAGACACCAAACATGTTGGCATATTAGCTAGGGCCTGGGCCAAACTAAGGTCTTTCGTTCTATCCATACTGTATGTGTGTAATGTCCACTCACCTTCCAGTCGTACTCCAGCTGCTTCATGGCACGGTACACTTCAGCCATGATGTCGTACGGCTTGCTCTGACTGCGGATCCCAAGGTGCCACTTGGCCTTCTTCACAGCCAGAGGTTTGGGCCTTGTGGTGTTGAGGGCATCCAGAGGGCACCTGGCTTTTGGGCTGTCAGCCAGAAGTGGGGGCATCCTCTCAGGGTGGGGCTTTACCCCTGGGGGTAGGGGCATTCCCTCCTCGATGAAGGAGCCTGTAGGGGGGCTGGAAGCTAAGTAGAACTCACTGGCCTGGTTCATAATGCGGCGATTGTCAATGATGAGATGGTAGGCTACTGCCAGCTGGTCCTGGGGGTCTCCACTGTACAGGCTGCTGAGAACCTCTGCCTCTGTGCTCTCGAACTTCTCACACACCTCTCGCACGGCCTCCTCGTCCACCACCGTGCTGTCATAGGAAGGGTCCTCAGGAAACAGGTAGCCAGGCAGGTCCTGCTTAAACCACTCATGCTCTCTAAATTGAACACAGCCAAAACATCCTTAAGAACTCCTACTGTTTCCTATTAGAGAGTTGTATTTATAAGAGCTGTGGGTGAATGCAGAGCATTCAAATTTGAAGCACTGATATACAGCGGCAGACAATGGTTTGAACACACCAGCTCATAAAATATAAAAATACTAAAAAACTTACAAATGTTTTTAATGTTAAATAGTGGAGATATTTAATCTAGCACATATGGAATTATGCAGTGACCAAAAAGGTGTTAAATGAAGCAAAACCTTTTCTGCTCATTAACTGTATTTGCATATTCTCACAAACAGCTTCATGAGGAGGCAACTGTGACGATATAGTGGTAATTTTATTTTAATGAACTTTACTATATTTGTCTTAGAAACAATTTCCTGTTTCCTGTGTCCTGATGAACACACAGATTCAACCAGGTGTGGTCAAACTTTTAACTGCTGTTGAATTTATGTTTTGTTGGTGAAACTTTGCACCAAAATCTGAAAATGATTAAAGTATTTCAGTGTATGTGTGGCAGTGTTGCTGCAGGGAGCCTCTAACCTTATATCTTTAATTGTAGCTCTCTTCAGAGGGTCCACCTGGAGCATAAGCATCAGCAGGCTGGCCACAGAGCGGTTGAGGTACTCGGGGATGTAGAAGACTCCTCCACGGATCTTCTTGAAGAGCGTGGGGACATGTTCATCATCGAAGGGCAGCGTGCCACACAGCAGAGCATACAGGATAACCCCACAGCTCCAGATGTCCACCTCTGGACCTGCATATAGTCTGCAGAAGACCATACAGCACACAGGTGAAGAATGTGTGTGCATGTAACCGAGGATAGTATTTAAAGGAACCATTTTACCAAATTAACCCTTAGAAGTTGAATTTAAAATGTGTATATATATTTTTTAGAAATTTATGTATATATATGCACATCCTACATTCTCAGTTTTTGTCCGTTTTTATTTTTCTACATCATTGCAACATATCAGCTGTCCTTTACATTGTGTGGAAATTACATGATGAATAGATCAATAGAAAGACTCTAAAGTCACTTGGAATAAAATCTCTTTATTCTCTTACATTAACATACATTGAGAGGTAAGAGTGTTTTTGCCTTCTTCTGTAAAGTTACTATTTTGGAGATACTTGTTTTTCTTTGGACAGCGATGATATGTAAATGCTGTAGTACTTTAAATCAGTACCAATTTTGTGTTTGTGAATAGAACAGGAAATCATATATCTTTTGAATTTGATGAAATATATCTGCTTGCTCTCAGGAACACTCTTGTTTTGCAAAAAGAAAAAATAACTTTCCTCTTTAGACGAGATTTGACGTCATTGTTTGACATCAAAATGGGGTTAGTATAGACTTAATGTAAATGTAACTGCTATGTAATAAATTATGTAATTGCTTTTAAATAAAACAGCAAAACTACTTCTACTGGTTGAATAATTACTGGGGCTTTTGCTTTTATTACCAGCAAGTGGTCAAGCCTGTTTGGCCATTCTTATCCTCTTAAGTCGTTGTGGCATTTGTAAAAATAACCATTAATCACACTTTTTTGATTTGATGAACAAGATGGTGGTGGTATGAGAGGAGGTCCAGCTTCACCTTTGGAAACATGAGCTACAGTGATATATGCTGACTAATTACCTTTATTTATCATGTGCGACTATATGACATGATATTTAAAAGTAATTACTTACATATAGCTCCTTATCAGTGGTATCAAGAAAAAAAAAACACATCACATAATAATTCGCAATAACTAGATATGATGGACTGAATATTTATTTCTTTTGCAGGACAGACCACTAAGCAACTACAGTAACGTAAACTAGCAGTCCTGTGTAACCAATCCTGTGTAAAGTGTTACTTATAGATTAAGAATGTGATACGGTCAAGAAGTCATGGCCTCTTACCTTCCAGAGATGACCTCTGGCGCAGCATAGTTAGGAGATCCACAGCTTGTTCTCAGGAACTCTCCATCTGACATCATGTTTGACAAGCCTAAAAGAAAACACGAGACAACTGCACTCAACATCAAATGGACCATGCTTTTATCCCTTCCTTGGAAGTGTTGAGCCTGTAGTATGCAATGCTATTGGACAGTTCAGGGACATTCCATGTGTTTTAATTCTAATGAATTCTTTTTTCTAAAATAACAAAGGGAAGGCCCATCATTTTGGGAGGATTCATATGTCTATTCACAGACAGGTGTTCACTGCAAAAAAATTGCCATTGTACCAGAAACCCTATTATAGTAAAGTAAGATAAGATTCTTATGATAAGAATAATAATGGAAAACAGAGATTACATTAGTAACAGGCTTAGAGTAACATTCCTCTAGTCTGCATCAGAACATTCTAACATGTTATAAGACAGGCTTTGAGCTCACCTAAGTATCCCTTTTTTATAATAGCTGTCTTTATTGCCCTTTCCATAAAGGTAAAGGGCAAAGACATTGAGACTTTTATTACATGTATTACGTTTTTACTACTTATATTACTTTTATATTACTATTATTACATTTCATCTAATTCAAACCCTAATAAAGTGTCTCTTTTACTACTTATGAAAGTTTAAGATTAACCTTTTTGGCAGAATGTCTTCACTTGTTTCAGTGAGCTACAACTAAGAGTGCTCAGTTGCACCATGCTTTAATTACTTGTGATAGCAAAATATCACCCTCAACTTTTCAGGGTTAACAGAGTGCCAGAGTGGACAACAAAACTGCTACCTGCTTAGCAACTCACTCTCTCTACGTACCAAAGTCAGCAATCTTGGCATTCATGCTGCCGTCCAATAGTACGTTCTCTGGCTTCAGGTCTCTGTGTACCACCATGTGTCTGTGACAGTAATCCACTGCTGATATGATCTGTTGGAACAGACGCCGTGCCTCATTGTCCTCCACCTACAGCGAGACAGAGAGTTTGAGAAAGAGAATCAGGTGTCCTGTAGAGGCAGATAAATTAATAAACACATCTCTCACACCCCAATTACTGCAGAAATATCAATCACATTCAATTCCAGGGCCATAATGTCTTTCTTGCCAGAGATGATGAAAAATAAATAAGGCTTTTCTTTGTTAAAGTAGCATTTTTATGGAACAAAACATTCACCAAACAATATTAAAATGGAGATCATGGCTATTTACCATCCAACCTCTACAATTTGTTTAACCATCAATCAACACTTATCTAATACAGCCTGCATTCTGCATACTACAAAATATCCACCTGTATACTGCAGCTTTAAGCAAGAACAATGCCAGTCTTAGTAGCTGATAACAAAACAAATATACACATGTAGAATAGAAAAAATATAAATACCCTTGTTAAAAGTGTGTTTTGTTGATTTTCTAAGTGAAAATATGTGAAATATGACTTTTTAAATTTTAGATAAAATGTGCCATAAAATTTCAAACCAATATTAAAATGTGCAGAAGTTTAGAGATTGTGTTCTTTTTTCAGTTAGAAAATCAACAAAACATGTAATTTGACCAGGGGTGCCTAACTGTTTGCATACTACTGTAACAATATATACATATACATAGGCTAACCTTGAATCCACTGACCCAGTCCAAAAGTAGTTTACTTGGTCAGCCTCTCATTGGACGTGCATGACCGAAGGGCTATCTTGAGTTAGCCAGGGTACAAGGCTAATCTGGACTACTTAGCTAAGCGTATAAAAGCAGGTCCAAGTCATGACATTCTTTTATTTGCTCATGTTGTAGAAAAAAGAAACTACTACATTAATATTAAATTACCCTGCTAATTTCAATTATATATCATATACACACTCACTGGCCACTTTATTATATATACCTACCTTTTAAATAAATACGTGTGTCAAACTGGGCTCCTTTTTGGCCACAGCGTTCAGCGTTTCCCCTGAATAAATATAACATTCAACTCATTGGCTACTTAGAAAAGCCTTCATAAGTTGAATTTGCAGTGTCAAAGGAGGGAAACGCTAATCTCTGCAGAGCTATGGCCTGGAAGGAACCCAGTTTGACACTCCTGATTTACACCCGTTGTCCATTTTATCAGGTCCACTTATGATTTAGATGCACTCTGTAGTCTGACAATAACAGACTGTTCATAGTGGGTCACTTTCAGCACTGCAGTGATACTGACATGGCAGTGACATGTTGGGGGGTGTGTGTGTTCTGCACACAGTGGATCACACACAGCAGTGTTACTGGAGTTTTTAAACAGCACAATGTCACTGCTGTACTGAGAATACTCTTAAAATATCCAACAATGTTGCTATAAACTGACCACTGATGAAGGACAAGAGGATGCTTAACACAAACTTTGTGGCTACAGACAATCTATTGACTCTGACTTTACATCTGCAAGGCAGACATGTTTAATAGAGTGGACACTGAGTGGACAGTGTTTAAAAACTCCAGCAGCATTGCTGTGTCTGATCCACTTGTACCAGAGCAAAACAGACTAACATACCTCTGTCATGTCAATATCACTGCAGTGCTGAGAAAGATTCACCACCCAAATAATACCTGCTGTGTGGGGCCCTGCCCATTGATAAACAGGGTAAACGGGACTTAACAGAACTGCGAATGGCCCCCATACAGTAAGTGGACCTCATAAAATGGACGGAGTGTAGGTTTGCTTTATAAAGTAGGCAGAAATTGAAAAGGTTAGTGAGTGTACAACAATAAAGCAACATACATTGCCATTCAGAGGCGTTGAACATACAGTGAATAGTACAAAAAAGTGATTCTTACCCTCCCATGTTTACAGATATAGTCAAAGAGTTCTCCTCCAGACACATACTCCATCACCATGAAGAAGTCTGTAGGGGTACTGATCACCTGGTAACTGCAACACAGGCACATGCACATCAGTGATAATGTATGAAATAATGAGAAACTGTCATATATCTGCAACTGTTGTTTTTAGGCAGTAATGTATTATACAGATGGTATAAAGAAGAGTTATTTGTAATGTTACTTTATTGCATTGTATTTATGGGTATTCATGTTACTATTGTAATGTCCTGATTGGATACATGATAATGCATGATTGGAAAGCTGTAATAAATACACATCTGCATTGTGATGACACGTACGTCTTAGTATATAAAGTCTTCGTTTGGATCTAACACAGTTTAGGTTTGGCACATTTGAATTAATTACAAAGCATATGGATCCAAATGTGGATAATGCCATATTCTACACATATTATCTGCCCCCACCTCCACTTTAAAATGACTCTCACAGGCGACCTCAGTGAACCAACTGTCTTAACAATTACAGGCACTCGATGATGAATGTAAATATTTCTGAAACACATCTTGAATTTTGTTTAATTATTTCTGACTAATTCCCTCTAAAGTGCACATTAATACCATATTTCTGTTTGAAGTAGACCTATTATGATATGAAACCAAGAAAAGTTATTCTGCATGGTGCATTTTTTTTGTCTTTTGTGTCACTGAAACCAACAGAAAAAGTGCAGACTCAAATATGTTGACACAGTAATGCAACTAAGTAATGTATTATGTAATGACATTTAAAGCATGTTGTAATCTGAACTTACAGTCACATGCAAAAGTTTGAACACACTTATTTTCATTTAGAAAATCAACAAAACAAATTTTCACTTAGAAAATCATCAAACCATGTAATTTGACCAGACATTTGCATACAACTGTGTAGCAACATGGCAGTTGCCAGTACTTCTGGCCATTAATGGTGAATTGCCTTGACAGCAGCTGCTGTCATCTTTCGGCACTGCTGGAGTAAATGGCATTGATGGCCGCTTGCTGTATGCACATTGAGAGGTCATGCGGAGTAAAAGGTCAAACCATGTATTTAATGAACGTTACTGCCGATGGGATCTGACAGGAGCCTTTTCGCAACGTTGCCTGTCCTTTAGCTCATGTAGAACCCCATGTTCAGTCAGGCGCAGGGCTAGCCATGGCGTGCTCTTTCCTTCGGCTGTAGCCTGCTTCATGTCATTTCCCCTGGAGGGACTGCCTGTGACAGAGGGACCCTGCTGCAAGTTTGAAACATGCATAGTCATGGGAAAGCTTGACGGGTGCACCCTTATTTCCTAGGGGAAAAACCCTCTTCTCAGGCAACGCTTCTGTCTCCTTTTATTAATCTCCAGCTTTCTACTGTCTTGATGGCAAGAGACAGCTATTTGCAGCAGGGTGGATGTGTGGGGAAGCCTCGCGCTGATCTGCCTGACTCAGTGTGCTGAGGAGCAGGGAGGGGGCCGAGAGCGAGTGAAGAGCTGCTGAGACAAATAGGAGAAGAAGCGTGGAAGCTGTTGGGATAAAGGGAAGGGATAAAGGGCTTCTTTACAGCCCAGACCTCTCATCTGCTCTGACTGCAGATAAAGTAAGAGACAAAGAGAGAGAGAGAGAGAGAGAGAGAGAGAGAGAGAGAGAGAAGGCAGCAGACATAAAAGGAAGTCTAAAGAGATTACGTAGCCTTTTTATCTCCTTGGCCTGTAACCTGGATCAGTCTGTGTGGGAGTCAGTGCATTGTTGTGTCTGATCCGCAGCAGTATTGCTGTGTCTGATCCACTCGTATCAGCACAACACACACTAACACACCACCATCACGACCACATCAGTTTTACTGCAGTGCTTAGAATGACCCACCACACAACCACCTGCTCTCTGAGGGTCCATGGGGGTCCTGATCACTGAAGAACAGAGTAAAAGGGGGCAAACAAAGTATGCAGAGAAACAGATTGACAACAGTCTGTAATTGGAGAACTACAAAGTGCACCTATAGAGTAAGTGGACAATGAGCGTAGAAACAAGGAGGTGGTCATAATGTTATGCCTGATCGGTGTATGTAGGTGTTCTGTCTGAAACATTACAATGTTCAGACGGCTTGAAACTTTAAAGAGGTTCCAATAAAGAGTATCAACTTCTCACGCTATAGTGATGCAGTGGGACAAGTGAATGACTGTTATTGCAAATAAAACATGGACCTATTTAATATTCTCCCATCATAGAAAACAGCTAGAGAGGTTTTTACCATATATTAAAAGTGTGTGTGTATATGTGTGTATGTGTGTGGGCACTCTCTTCTACTCACAGCTTGATGATGTGCGGATGCCGGAACAGCTTGAGATTCTGGATCTCTCGTTTGATTTTGCCAACCACATCGAGACTGCGGATCTTCTGCCTGTTCAGGATCTTAACAGCAACCTTATGTCCTGTTAGCTGGTGCTCTCCAACTGTTAAGCAAAACGAACACACACACTCAATGAAAACCCAGCTGTAACAAGACCACCAACAGTTTCTTTAAACACAGCTGATGAAAGACCAGTATGAATCCAAAGAAATCAGACTGCAGCACCACAGGGCAGCGACACCCCGCTATAAGCCATAACAAAACAGAGGAAAAGAGGAACTCATTGTTTTAGTGTTCAGCTTCTCAACCCTAAAGACAAACATGACATACTCCGAACCTGATCAAGGATGTGCAAGTCTTGATGCTATCAGTACTTGGCAAAATGTTACTAAAGCAACAGTGCTGTTTTCACTACTTCAAAACAATGTCAACTGGCATGAAACTGCAGTGGCAATGTGTTTTAGCATTTTCCATGGCCTCTATACTGTTACAAGGGGAAAGTGCAAATTCTAAACTTTCTTTAAAAACTAACACAACAGATGTTTTGTTAAGAAATGTATTACTATTATTATTATTATTATTATTATTATTATTATTATTATTTATACATTGAATTTGATAAAGTTATTGCTGTGTCCAGTCTTTGTGGAGAGCAAATTTATCATTTGCATTTATGCCATTCTTTTTTCATTTATTTTATGTTGAAACAAATGAATCAGATACACACAAAATGCAAATTAAATGTAACTATGTAATAAACATAATTATGTAGTATAACTTGAAATCAGACAATAATAACTATACATTTTAAGGGTTAAAATTGACTCTTTAAACAGTACCATAAAAGTCAGAGATCACCTTTAACTTATTTAATTTTCAGGCAAAATGACCATTAAGTATACATTAGTCATTTTTCAGCATCAGGAAAAAAGCAGAAAAGAAAGTACTGCACTGACTAAAGTTTTAGAATTTTTGTAAATGAGATTTTAAGAGCTATTCATCTGGCCATACAGAATTTGACACCAATACACTGATATTGCAATACATACAAATACAAGTAATACAAGTAGTGATTTTATGTATGTCAGTGTTTTTTAACCATTTCCCAATAATATTATTTGTCGTTCTCATCTGACACCTGACACCTTTGCTAATGAATACTTTATAATGTTAAATCAAATGTGCTTCTGATGATGTTCAACAAATCACCCAATCACACGATACCACCAGCACTAGGAGGGCGAAGGCTAGCACAGGCTTCCTCCAAGACCTATGAAGAACCACTACATCTTTTCAAGCTGTCGCTAACACAACTTCATTGGACACCTGGATGCACTTGGAGGAGGATGCTAACTGCCCGTTCTGTTATACTGGCTAATACCTGCACTGGTTAGCTTTGTGCTGGGGAGACGGGGGCCATTCTGCCCACCCAGAGAGAGCAAGGCCAATTGTTCCCTCTTGGACTCCCGGCCATGGATGGCTGTAACATCACCAGGGATCGAACTCACAAACTCCTACTGATTTCTCATTTATCTTAAGTTTTAAAAAGCTCATTTAAAGCTTAATGGTTTTTAAAGGGAAAGAATATCAGATTTGTGTCAGTATCAGCTGATACTCAATTAAGTTCTCAATATCAGTGTCGGTATCTGAAAAAAACAAAAAATATTGTGCCATCTCTACTTCAGGCTCTGATGAGTATGATTTGGCCTGGTCTGCAGGGAAAGTTGACTCCAATTGGTTTAATATGGACTGGTAAAATCTGCTGAACAGTCATCTGCAAATAAGCTCAACCACAGACATAAAACAATACTGAAATAATATTACAGTCCAAACCAAAGACAAAACCGCAGCAGGTTAGGCTGCAGTCCAGACAAAGCGGCGTGTTTTCCTGTAAGCCTGCCCTTTACAAAACACGCCCCCCCCCAACATGTGAACAAATGTGTCCCTGGTTGGACATTTAACTCCGCTGACACCCCAGGCATGCAGGATTGACCAAGTCTAGCCCATGGGCTATGCCTGCACCAGCACAGAGCTTCATATCACACACATACTCATTCCCAAACTTTCAGAGGTAGTGCAGGAAGGGAAGCATGTTTTTGCTTGATCAGTCCGACTGCTTTGTGTACCTTGAGCTTTACAGTGTGCCTGAGGGCCATCAGTGTGATAGAGCGAGTAAAAATAATGTGACAGAGAGAAAAGCAAGAAGCAATGCCCTCAGGCTTCTGAAGTAGTTTAACGCAACCAGACGCGTGGATGTTGGATACAAAATCAGCTTAAATTTCTTGAATGTCCCATGTAATAAACCATGTTTACCATCTTTAGATCTCCCTTAATGTCATAGATTCAAACCCTTTCATAAAGGTTGCATAAAAGGTTGCATGGAACAGTTCTACATGGATTGAATGGATTCTGTATGCTCTATATTGAGATTACATGTCTTATTTAATGCACAGCCAAAGTGCGAGAACACCAAAACCATCAGTTCTATAACATTTATTTATTTACTGTGCATTAATGTGTAGCACTTTTCGACCTCAAAGCAAAGCTGTCATCACTCTATTGTTATGGCTCCTGATCCTACAGACAGTCTTTCTTCAATCTAAAATCTAAAAACCATGCTGTAAAGGGCCTGTTATTAAGAAAAAAAATCAGTCTGAGCCAAAACACTCTTTATAACTTCAGCATGAGTGGATGAGGCTAAACTGCTGTAGGCTGAACATAATATATGGATATATGCAAATAAGTTTGTGATGGTGCCAAAAACAATGCGTTTAAAGCAGTTTTTGTCACGTTTGCCTGTACCAACCATATGGAGTGAAGAGCGAATGACATGTTTTGAGACTTTAAAAGAGTTTTATTTTATTTTTAAAAAGCAAGTTTTCAGGTTTTCCATAATAAAAGCCCATTGATATTCACAAAATGGCTTGCAGCAGTATGTACATACTTAAAAATTAAAATAAAAAAATTAAATAAAAATTGCATTTTTAAGACCAGTATAACGCTGTCTGTTCGAAAACATTAATTTTGTTGATTTTCTAAACGAAAATAAGTTCACATCCTCTACAGAGCACACACTCAGCACATTGTAATGCAGAATTACCGTTTATTTGCTGAAGATGTATAAGACGTGTTTACCTGCTTTCACTTTAACTTGACTACGTTTGCGTACGACTGACTTCACATTAAACTCTACGTTTAAGGTTTACGTTTCCTACGCAAGGAACGTAAACCTTGGACGTCGCGGTTTTGTGTGACGTCACTCCGACGTAAAGAGAGCAGGCGAGCGCAGCGAGCTGCTTTAGCTCTCGGTGGCCGCTGAGGCTCGTGCTGACCCCAAATTCCTTTACTGCTCCTCAAGGTCACTTAATGGGATGTCCGACTGGGCGTAATAAACGGCTTCGTCACCATTTCACTGCGAGCAGCACTTGTGATCTTATCACACTTAGATAACGAGCTCATCGCCTACCTGAGAGCGTTTATTACTGTCTTATTACAGTGGTTTATTATTACTGCGTTATTAGCTCGCATTCTCAGCTAATCTGTAGGCATGATAACACAAGCATTCAAGAAGTGCTAGCTGCTGAACGTAAAACCATCACACTGAGGGTTGCGGCAGTGTTGTTGTAATATAAAGCTACAGTCTTAGAGGTGGATGTATTTAAAAATGAGAATAGATGATGATAGTTTGGACGGAATGTTACAAGGCTGCCGTAATAAGTTGTACTCCTAATGATAATAATTATAATATGCTGCCTACCTTTGTTAATATTGCAGAAATAGCTCTGACAAAAAAAGGCTACTACACAGACTCAAACGCACTTACTGCAAACTACATGTTATGCCTATATAACAGCTGACAGGGTCGTAAATGACGGCATGCTCGTAAAGTGAGGCGTGTTGTTCGGCTCAGTAAATATCCCCCAGCCCCCTAAACTTAGCCCCAGCGTAACGCAGCGTTTACATTCTGAGAAAGCCCAGCTCTGTGGCCTCGTATTCCGCAACAGTACTACGCCGCTGCTGTGCCCAAGAGACGTTTACTCTGAACGCAGCTGCGCACCTCCGTACTGCGTAAACGGCGTAAACTCTCCGCCGGCAAGTTCAACGCTAACGGCCATGGAAAAAACACAAACACGCGTTCACAGCCCAAACCCCGCCATATCAGAGAAGGCCCGGAGCAAACCGAGACGACTTAACTCTTCACTTTGCCGAAGGTGCCCACTCCGAGCGTGTCTCCCAGGATGTAGTGTCCTATCTTCACCCTGCCTTCGTGCTTCTGCTTCTCGGCCATTTTACTCTGCGGAGCCGCTCGCTCGCAGCTCGCTTCGGCCGGAGAGCGGAGGGGGCGGGGCTCCGCCGGGCACGAGCGGCTTCAGGTTGCTCGGGGCTGACCTTAGATCAGCGTGACTGGAGAGGATCCGCTTCTGAAATCAGACCCTCGGCCGGTGCGGGCAGTCCATCGGTCAGAGCAGACTCATAGAGTGAGAGAGAAAGAGAGGGAGAGAGCGCTGACTGATGGAGAACGGCGGGGAGGAGAGGACAGGAGAGGAGAGGGGCGGGGCGACCAAAACATTACACTTAACAGGAGGCACACCTGCGCACGAGCGCTTTCAGATAAGGAGTGTGACTTAAGGCGTGACAGCGCGACCCCGATGACCGCTACTCTACTGGGCAATGCTGAGCCGTCTTGGGAAACGATCACCTGTCTGTTTAATACTTTTCTGAAATCTACGGATTTAGATTACACCAAATTCCTGATCCTTTTTCCTGAGCAGACTTTATGATTCCATTCCCACTCATTAACTGAATGGGGGAGATAGAGGAGGGGTGGTCCACTGTCTTGGTAACGTTGAATTTCACTTATGTTAGAAAGAGAAAAGTGTGCGTGTGTGGGGGGTGGGGGGTGGGTGGGGTGGGGATGTAGTGCGACATTTCTTCTTTAACAATATTTTTCAAGGCCATTTTTGTGCGCACATTAAAAAACAGGATCAGTCGAATTTTAAACTGAAAAATAGTTATATATAAATATTGACCTGTCCCTTTAAGAAGCAAAACAGCAGGTCCTAAATTGCGTGGAATAAATAACGGCGGGAAGGTGGCTGTAACGTTCCTGTCTTACACTTTGACCACTAGATGGCAGGACCGGATCAACGCTGAGAGCGGAAAATAATTACATACACACGCAAAAAACATCGCCGAGCGCTGTTTAATAGACACCACAAACCACCGCCAAACTGTCTTTTACTTGCATTATTGTAATAGTACTGTTGGTACATTACTATTATTGTTATTGTGGTTTAACAACACCATCATCAATAATAACAACAATAACACTGCTGCTACTACTACTACTACTACTACTAATATTAATAATAATAATAATAATAATAATAATAATAATAATAATGCTATTGTTGGTGCGTTTTTTGTGTAGATTCTGTTTATATCCTAAGACAGGAGTGCCCAGTCTTGGACATCTACCACCCTGGACAGTTCAGATTCAACACACCTGGTTCTCTTATTCAGATGCCCCTAAAGGCCTTCATAACAGGGATCAGGAGTGTCGGACTAGGGATGGTCAGAACTCTGCAGGGTGGTAGATCTCCAGGACCAGGACTGGGCACTCCTGTTCTAAGAGGTTCGTAACTTTTTTATTTTTGTGTAAAATCTACTAAACTAAACTGCATGAGCCAAATCGTTGTCCTGGTCGGTTGTGTTGGATTTTTTTACATGTTTTTATCACGCAGTGTTTTTACTGAGAGTGAATCAATCTACTGCTCGTATCGTTCAGCGTTTCACTTCAGAGAACGTTTGTGTCGCTGGCTTCCAGGTTTTCCACCCGTATTCGTACAAGCCCCGCCCCTCCACAATATGACTGGATAACAGTTCAGGCGGGATACTTTGAGAATGAACAAGCCAATTGGCACTGTCCAATCGGCGCGGAGGGGGGCGGGGCGTCTCGGAATACGGGTGTAAAAAAACTCCTCAGGACCGTTTAGAGCAGAAGGCCGTATGTGTAACACAAGCATGCAGGTAACGAGCGTGGGTCTGGAAGGGGGCTGAGCCTGTTCAAGCTCTCCACACGACAGCGTCGAAGGGGAGGAGGAGGAGGAGACGTAGGGAGTCTAAAAAGTGGAGCTGGAGCTCGAGCGCTTTTAAAAAGCCGCTCTCCTCGCCCCCAAAACAACCTTCCAACAGAAGCGAACTGGACTCAAGTTTTCACTCACTGAAAGGACATTAAACGAGGGGCCATTGTCTTCATTTGAAAGCCCAAGACGACTCGCCACACAGTGAGGTGATTCACTTCATTCGTTTAAAAGCAGCTCTTCGCGTTCCGGACGGAGTCAGCAGGACTTCACTTCAGAGCTTCTCACCGACTTTTAAGGACTTTTCTCTTCAGATAATCTGGACTTCGCCTCCCCATCATCCGAACTGAAACGCTCTTTTCCGAGTTGTTTTTCATCGCGTCTCTCAACGTGTGTGGACTGAGATTTTATTAAAAGCGAAGCGAGGTGGACGGAGCTCTCACATGCCAAAGTACATATATGAGAAGGCAATGGCACCCGAAACAAGAAACGGTGGAACAGCGACGTTAAACAGCAGCAGCAGCATCAACACGAGCAGGAGGAAACTTCTGATAGCTCTAGACATCCTCTGTCTTATCTTAGGTGAGTGTTCACATCAGCCGTTGAGGAAAATGACAAGAGTCGCTGCCAGATTCGTGCATGGCACTCTCGCTGTTTGGTTTCAGTACAGCAGCGCAGCATCAAACGCAGATAAACAGTGTTGCTGTTCAGCAGCTGTAGCTCAGAGCCCTCTTTCATGCTTTTACATTAGCCTACTGCCAAGAAGCGACTGTAAACAAAGCAATAAGGATCAAACCGTTACTGGCTTTTGATATTCAAATATGATGCATGATGTCCTTTTGTAAAACATGCAAATCCTGCTCAGAACTATTCCACTTCTCAGTCTTGTTTAAATGTGTCTGTTTTGCATCGTTATCTCCTTAAACAGAAGTAAGTACCGTTAGAAAGCCCTTATCACAGATGATAGGGGTGGGCACAGATGGCACCACCGTTTGACTGGTTGATTTATTAAAGGGAGTGTTAACCAGCATGGGCTTGTAAAACCATCACACATTTACATGCTTACTGGTGGCTGGACTGCCAGTCTGTGTTTACAGCTTTTGGCAGCCTCTCATTATATTACAAGTAAAATAATGAGCAACTACCAAAACAAGTGGAGGAATCGTTATTCATGTTCTCAGCTGTTTTTACAGATGCTGTGGAGGGTTTTGGTTTAGGTTTTGAAGGCTTGCCTTCATTGTTTAGCCATACCATCTTCACCAATTTTAGGTTTAGGGTAATGTCCAGATGATCTTCAGCTTCACCCTTAATGATCTTCCAGAGTTTGAGTGTGTATTGTCAGCTGTGTCACCAGACAAGCACATGATGGTGACATTCTGCTCCATGGGCTGTATAACAGGCGAAAAGTGGGCTTCCCCGCGCTGTAGGTGTGTGAAGACCCAGGGTGTCAATGACTCGACTTCCCTCATATTGTTGGGGTGTCTGGAAGCCATCAGAGCGAGCTTTCCCAGAGCTAGCGAGTGCTCAAGGCCTGGGATTAGTGAGCATCAGCCCAGCATTTGGCATTCTTCTAGGAGCCCCTCTCCTCAAATCCCCCTTTCACCAGATGGCTCATCTCCTTTCAGAGCATGCCACGGCATCATATCAACTTTCTCTCTGAGCGGAGAGGCAGGTCGAGTGCCCCTCTGTCCTTTTGTTCGTGGGAATGCAGAGAAGAATTGCTAAGATGTGTGGTTTAGAGTAGCAGGGCTGAGCTGTGTAGGAGAACTGGGGGGAATTGCCCTTGAAAGCACTGCTGATCTTTCAACAGGCAACAGCTCTGGGAGTCGAAGATGAACTGGTCAGCAGGTAGAAGGAAGAGCTTCAGCAGCAGTGTGTGATATCCAGATGCTTGAGATGATATTGCTGTTGCTATGAATCCAGGCTGTGGATTGAAAAATGCAGCCAGAGGGTTCCAAATTATCCAAAACTTCATGCACTTTTATACTTCCACTCCTCCCACTTAACCACTTTCATTCTTTTTCTTAGTGAAAAAAAAAGGTGAAAATGTAGACGCACAATTTTACAGTGCTTGCTTTACAGGCACTTTCAAAGAGACCAGAACGAGACTTGCTTTCACATGTGGTTCATGTAGACACAGAATTCCATAAACTGCATATGGAGCAAATCTCCTGTTTAAACCGACTTCCTTCCCAGTTTAAGAGATGGCGCTGCGGATGATTGCACGCATCAAAAGCAGGACACAAACAAACATGTTCTTTGTGATGTTAAAGAAAGGGTGGTTGCCCCGCTTTATGTTGTGGGGGTGCTGTGAAAGAGAGGAGACTCTTTTAGATGGGGATTTGGGGAGGGGGCCTGCAAGGTTGTGGGCCACTTGAAGAATGTCTGATTGAAAGGGCTTTGTTCATGCTGACGCTGTGGGAATAGCCCATGCAAGGGTTGGATGCTTGGGGTTCCATCTGTTGTGTGGATGTCCTGCTATCATTCTCTCTCTCTCGCTCTTAGTTTCTCGCTCTTACTCTCTCTCTTCAGTCTTACGTTGATTAAGTGCCTCATTATTCTGTCTTCCAGAATATCACTGGTATTTTAAAGCATAAATTCCACAAAAATTGAATTTGAACAGTTTTCCTTTAAACCCTATACTTGTATCTCATCTCTAGAAATCTTATATCTCATATATAAAAGCAAGTTTTGTCTGTACATTTTTCATAAAGAAGCTAACAGTATATCTTGACTGACAAAGCATTTAAGGTCATTTTGTGCAAAGTTGTGCCCTTTCACTCTCCTAAAAACATCATCCAGCTAAACACCCTCTCTGTTATCACTGTGGCTGATGACAGCATGGTGCTGTCTTCTATCAGCCAAATGAGCCGAGTGAGCAGTCAGACAGATCGCTGTCTGAGAAGACTTGCCTCCCATGGAGATCCTCCAGAGAGAGTGCAGCACAGCCCGACGCATTAGCATACAGTAGTGCGCTAAAGCAAAGGAGGGACGTCCCTGGATCTCACTCTTCCCACCCCCTCCCCTAGGGGGGCCATGCAGGAGAGGAGGGGTCAGCGATGACATACATTCTTGCCGGTGCCACAGCATCAGCTAGAGCCACCAGACAACCCTTTACAAACCCCATGCCATCTCAAATCACTCATTAGTTGGTGATACTGGTTAATCTTAGTTTTAGATTTGCACTGCAAACTTGTTGGCAGTGCAGTTGTTCATGTAACATTAGAAGAATGAAGGCTGTGTGGTGAGTCAAGCTATTACCAGCCCAAGGCTCTTAATGGCCTAAAGTCCCCTAGAACTTGAAATATAGTCAGGACTCAAATATTCATGGTTCAAGATTTGGTAAATTTGGATGTCACTTCAGAAATATTTGGGCATGGTTGGGTTCAAAGTGCTCATTGACTGTCTCTCACTTTTAATTGGCCTGCATTTACCCACTTTTAGGTGGTTTATAAGTAGGATAATAATGCAGTTCAGTTTTGCATGTCAGTTATTTAAGGCTGAAATTGTGCCGACCAGGTGATTTTATTAGGAATGTAGAGTTTTATCTGGTCTTTGGGTGGTTGACCTGCCTGTGTGGAATTTTGTTGGAGCTGCAGTTAGTTTCAGAATTTGGTCAGGCTGCTTTCGAGTTTGAATCACATTTTGTTGGGCTACAGTTGAGTGAGACAAAATCTAGTAAGGCTGCAGTTGGGTTTAGATTCTACTTGTTGACCTGGGCCAAGTTGGGCGCAGGATGTTTTCAGGCATTCAGGTCTGGTTCAAAATGTCAGGCCAGGTTAAGCTCTATGTTACACTTTGTGCCACTGTACTTTCCTCTGTGATGTTTGTAATGGAGAGACATGCTCGATGGCAGGAAACCATGTTCTAAAAACAGGCCTTCACCTAAGCACCATTGTGCTCCATGTCTTTCTTTAAGCACACAATGGAGCTGGGCTGCCATTCAAGGCTGGTCAGTGCCTGAGCACGCTCTGTGCATTTTAACGCAGTCGGTCAGAACAGCATGCATTGCGCCTGCACCGAGACGACTTTTAGCCCAGTTGGCTGTGAGAAAATGGAAAAAACGCTAAATAGAAAAACTGTTTGCTTGTTTATGTGTAGAAAAGGGAAGAGATAAGTGTCTCTCTCTTTGCGGTCACTGGTGTGTTTCAGAGTGCACGGAGTTAAAACAACACCAGAACCACTTGGCACTCAGGTTTTTTCCTGTCAGGGCTTACCTGGGCTGGTGCATGATCAAAGTAAAGGAAAAGGGTTTGGCTGTCTTGATTCTAGCCATTTATAACTTCTCTCTCATCTGTGGCATTCCAGAAGGGGTAGGCGGGCAGAGTTATAACGTGTTGGGGAACCCGTGGGAGAGTGGCTCATCTAGGGCTGGCCGTATTAAGCTCCAGACTCGGCCACATCTATAAATATTTTCCAAAATTTCTCAAATTCTTCATCCCAGGTCAGCACGGCTCCTGCTCTTGATGTGACATCTGGTATAATTTTTGGGGCCGGGGTTGTATGCAGGGCTGAACTCAGGAAAGGGTGGGAAGAGGAAAAGGTAGCCTTGTTCTCTCTTGCTCTCTCGCTCTCTCTCTCGCTCTCTCTCTCTCTCTCTCTCTCTCTCTCTCTCTCTCTCGCCCTCTCTCTCGCTCTCTCTCTCTCTCTCTCTCTCTCTCTCTCTCTCTCTCTCTCTCTCTCTCTCTCTTGCTCTCTCTCTCGCTCTCTCTCTCTTCCTCTCTTCCTTCCCCTTCCACTCGTTGCCGTAGGTGTGGCCAGCTGTGCTGTGAAACGTAATCCTTCTCTTTTTCCAGACCATTTCCTTGAGCGCAAAACCTGTCTTTCTCTCTCTCCCCCTCTCTCTTTCTTTCTTATTGACCTGCTTGTAATTGCAGGAGACCCTATGAAGCTGCCACAGGTTATTCAGGAAAACCTGCCTGGCTTGAGCTGTCATGCATGTAGCCTGATGAGGTCCCCATGCACTAACACTCCCTTTACATCTTCCATAACACCAATTACACTAATATTTCTCCAGATTTGCACTTGTTACAGATTCAAACTTTAGAAACATGAGACCAACCCTGATTTATTATTGTTACTATTTTCTAATAACGGCAGCGGTCTATTACACCATACTGTTTGAAAGTTTCATGATGTATGGATCGTTAGGAATTTTGGAAGGAAAAAGTTTCATCAGCAAATGTGAAGGTAATTACAATGTCCTCTCCCCTATAAAGCTACCGTTTTGAAGGTATCCCTATTGTAGTGATAGGCATTTTTGTCCGTCACAGCCGTGAATTCCTCTCTCCCATACTGTATACTCATACATGCAATATATTTTCAGTGCTTGTTGCCAGGATGTTTGGGGTGTTTACAGGCTAAGCTGTATGTTTGTAAACAAAACCTTCTTAACATACACAGAGATGGCATCAGGCAGGCGCCAGGACGATGACCAGTGCTGAACCTTGGGCGACTCTCATTTGTATATGTCAGAGTGTTTAACTCGAAGCCACTTAACTTTCCACCTGGAGGGGACAAGAGACTGTGATTGTGGTCAGCGGAGTGCACTCTGGAACTGGGAGGGCCATAATTTCAGAGAGGGAGAGACTGGTGGTGTTTAGAGAACCCACCATGAGTGGTGCAGGGGAGTTTCCTTAAACATAGCATAACTCCTGTTGGATATAACATCTCAACCATGTTATAGTAAATTGCAGTATAAGCCAGTGGTAGTTCTTGTTAGCAGCATGACTGACTACACTGAATGTGTATCAGGGAGAGAAATGTACAGCCTTATGTAATCCACTAGTCTTCTAAACCTCAGTTGCCATCTCTGAATGCAGTGGTGTATTTATGGAGGCGTGCTGGCATCAACTGCTTGTTAGATTAGATTTAGTCCCATTTCCCATTTGCAAAGTCGTAATTATGAAGTGTTTTATTAAACACATTGAAATATGAAACATTAATTTGGTATAGGGTAGTGGGAATCGCTGCTTCTCTCCATGCACACTGGTGTTCTGCTTGAAGCCTGGGCAAACACACAATGCTGTCCCAATAAGAGTCCTTGGACACTCAACCCTCTGTAAAGTGATTGAAACTGTGAGGCATTCTGGAAAAGATCTTCTGCCAAATGCCATGACTGCAATGTAAATGCAATGCAGGATTTGCTAACTGCACCACTAATGTTAATATTTAATATTTGGCATCTTTCTAGCATTTTATTGTTTACACAGTTACCCAAATAAGAGGATTGTGTTACCAGCACAGCCACACTCTACAAGCCGCACTGTCTGGCTGGCGCTACCCCACAGCCCACTAACAGGCCTGTTAAAACACCCCCGTTTACCCAGCCTATATGTTACAGTTTCTGTGGACAGATGTGAGTTTTTGTGCATGTTTTCAGTTTGTGACTACAGGAGAGTTTGTCTCTGTGTCTCTCGTGTGTGTGTGTGTGTGTGTGTGTGTGTGGCTGATTTCCGAGGCTGCTAGCCATGTGGTTTAATTACATGGCCTCAGGATTTATGGGACGGAGCAGCCTGCCTGAAGTAGCAATTAGACGGACGCACATGGGTGTCTTCCAGCTGTGTGTGTGCGTGGGGGCAGTGTTATCAAACACTACAGGAGACTTCAATGGAGCAGTGCACTGATAACATACCTCTGCTTTTTGTTAAAATACCTCAGTGTCCCTTCTCCTGTGTTATCAATCTGCAAGTTAACCAAGCCCTCTAACTTTTCCTCCTTTATTGCCATTGAACTGTGTTCTTAAACAATAACAAATTTGCTTAATGACTTGGAGCGTGCAGGACTCACTGTACCGCCTTCACCCCCCTGCCTTTCCACAAGCACCTCCTGCTGCTTTAGTGGGCCTCTTTTCCATGGAGACAGAATTCATTTAGCTTATTTACACTGATCTTAATCATAGTTTATTTCCTCTTGTAGGCCTCTATTGCATCCCATAAACCATTGTTTCAGAGAATGAGGCTGTTTTTGTGTGTATGTTTGTGTGTGTGTGTGTGTGTGTCAGGCCCATGCAAATGTGAACATGAATTAAATCTAATTTATAGCATATTGCAACCTCTTCTATCAAGAGAAACAATGTAGACATGTTTCAGTATCAGACATAGTGTTGAGTTTTTCTCAAAGCTGCCAAAAGTACTACAAGACCAGGGATTTCAAATCTCCACGGTATGTAGTATTACCACAGGAAAAAAAAACTTCAGTCCAGTTTCAGCCTGTGTTGGAGGTCCCTCTCTTCAGCGTTTGGATGTAATTAAATAAAAAAAATGTTAATACAATTTTATTAGTATTTTCAATTAAGCTACTTTATTTACTTAATAATAATATCTGATGAGTTGATTTTTTTTATGGCAAATAGGAGGCCTGCACAGGGTGGTTAATTACCCAGGTACTCTCTCTGGTATGATCTTTGGGCACCTTAGCTGAGCAGTCTATATTTTTTGTTTTGTTGCTTTGGTTTAGTATTTCTGAGAATGGTCATATTTATTTTCAGTTCTTTCATTTTCTCTTTGCTAGTTTTCTTTGTATCGGTAGATTTTGTTAATGATGGGTCAAGTCAGAGTTACTGAGGTAAAATCTCCCCAGGTGAGTGGTACTGCACCAGAGAGGGTGCTTAAGAGCAATTAGATTATTCCCACAAAGGGGAAATTTTACCTCCGCATTTAACCCATCTGTGCAGTCAAATGCTACATACACACTAGTGAAGACTAACACAAGTAGGCAGTGAGCACACTTGCCCTGAGGTTTGGGCAGCCCTATCCGCAGCGCCCAGGGAGTAGTTGGGGATTAGGTGCCTAGCTCAAGGACACATCAGTCACGTACTGTCGGCTTAGCGGATTGAACCACTGACCTTCCGGCTGTAAGGCTGGTACCCTAACCTCCAGCACAAATGAAAATTGTGAATACCAAACCAACTCATGAGCTCTGTTCTTGTGGTGAGGCTGAGTTTTTAAGAGTAGACATTCAAACACTATTATTACACATGCTGACCTTCAGGTCCCCCACAGTCTATCTGTCCACATGCCTGGTGTGTGTGTATGTGTATGTGTATGTGTATGTGTATGTAGGAGTAAAATGTTGATCAGTAGTAGTAGCTTTAATACAGTCACAACCATGCTTAACCTGCTTAAGCCTTAATGGAACGGTCTCTCTCAGTTTACTGAGCTGGGTTATAATTCCAGAGTGTTTTCAGGAATGTGATTTTGTGGAATCTTGTGTGTGTGTGTGTGTGTGCGCACAAGTGCATCCTTTGGAATGAGATTTCAGGAATCTTGTGTGGGCATCTGTTAAACAAACCGCATCTATGTCCAAAAGGCCAAGGACGACCTCAACAGCCCCCCACTCTCTCTCTCTCTCTCTCTCTCTCTCTCTCTCTCTCTCTCTCTCTCTCTCTCTCTCTCTCTCTCTCTCTCTCTCTCTGGGTCACATGGATTAAGGCCTGGGTGTTCTACATTCCTGTGTTTGTGCCTAGCTGCTCTCCCTAAAGGCCAGTCACCTCTGGGTCACTTGCGGCCACTAACTCCCTTCTTCAGAGTAAGGGGCAAAAAAACTGGGAGATCTTATAAAAGAGAAGGAAAACCGTTTTAAGCTTCAGTTTATATTAATGTCATTTGTAATTGGGGCAGTTTCTGTTGACAAGTTCATCATGAAATGCACGCCTTGCAAAGAGCAGCCGACCTTATCGGATATGTTGTACATGCTTTTATATGAAGTTGTAACATGACCGATTTAACAGATTTTAGTGCTTTACTAGCTGCTATGTTTTCGCAGAAAACTGTGAATGCCATGTCGTGAGGTGCACACTGATAAAGGCTGTTTATTCCATTGGAAAACGCAGAGCCACTTCAGTATGCAAATGTTTAGAGAGAGCGCTCAAGAGAGAAGGAATGAATAAGTGAGTGAGAGGCGGGGGGTAATTATCAGGGAACAGTGACCTCGTTAAACGTGTGGGTCAGTGTTTTGTTAACGGGTGCTAATGGTCTTTATTTTTCACACCACTGACTTGAATTGATGTCACAGTCCCCTGAGCCTCTGTTCTCACACACACATGTATTTGAATAAACATATATATATATATATATATATATATATATGTGTGTGTGTGTGTGTGTGTGTGTGTGTGTGTGTGTGTTATGGTAGATTTTTTCCCTTAGGTTTGGCTCAGTTTTTATTGTAGTCTCGTATTTGTGAGTTTTAGTTTTGAGTGAGAGACTTATGTATGTAAGTGTATGTAAGTCCCCCTCCACTCCAAAACCTACCAGATCACCAAACACCACCACCACCACCAGCCATACACATTTTTTTACCTAGCATTCACACACAGTCCACAGTCCATTTGTGCTATGCATGGCTGTGGTTTTCTGGCCATGACCACATAAAGGAGGGAAACAAAATAGAGACTTCCTGTCATCTATAAACAGAAATTACTGTATATATTGCTAGGTTATTGTATATAAATAAACAATATAACATCATATTTTGAAATTGACTGCTGAAAAATGATGACAGCTTTCCAAAGAACATGCTGCTGTGGGTTATTCAGTGGTGCTGCTTGTTTTGATTGCAATCAGTTTTGGTGCACAATGCAAGTTCATTTGATGCAGTTTCTACAATTCATATAAATGTGTATGTATCATGTCAGCAGATATATTCTTGACATTGAGTATTGTCATAAGCCCAGAGTTCCCAAATTCCTGAATGATTCATTCAAGTTAACTGCTGATAATGTAGTCATTGTGCGTAAACTTGTGAGCCCCTTGCTTCTTATGCAGTGTTAATTCCAATCTGATAAGAGCATTCAAGGCCTTGTCAGCAGTCCCTAACTGGATGTGTAATGTGTTCAATCTGGTGTTTTTTCTGAAATCTGCCATTCTACATGTAATTCCATTTACTCTGCACAGCAGATGCCTGTTCAGATTTAGCCAGAAAATGTAGAAGACGGCTGTTAAAACCATCCTGTTAATCCTGTTAGCATCTTTATTGGCCTCGCTCTACTAAATTTGACTCTGATTTTGTTAAGCCATTACCCAGACACTGTGCTCAATTGAAGGAGGGTGTGAGCAAGTAACTGGCATTCGGCTGTAAGCTCTGGTTGGAGACAGCAAGCATGGAAGTGTTGCACAACGTAATATGTGTAACCCCTAACCAAACACTGCTGTCATTTCTCAAGAATGCAAAATATCTCAGAAATGGATGTGTTCTGATATAGGGCACTCACACAACACCCTCTACCACACATTCCCAAAGCCACACTCACTCTAACCCATACGTGCATATACATCTCTGCTCATGCCACACAAAAACAGGTCTAAATGTAGCTGAAGCTGTCTGGCGAACATGAATGAAGACTGCTATGTATAGGCATGGTTACAAAATCATGTCCACAGCAGACAGTGATTCTGTAGCTGCAGGGCTGGGTGGTAAAAGGGCCAGAGGCTTATATGTAGCGTAATAAGCAGGCTCTGATGGTGGATGCACAAGCCTCGATTCATCCCTTAAATTCTAGGCCTATTATTCAGCTATTAATATTCTACTGACTACTGTATGATGTTATAAATTATAGTAAATGTCTTTCTTATTAGCTGTTTGTTTCTAACCCTAAAAAGCTGCAGTTACTATGAGTGATATTGAGTGATATCAGTTTTTGGCTTGTAATTCATTGAAACAAGTGGCGAAACTTTGTAGAGAATGTGACATTTTTACAAATACCGTATATGTTTTTATGAGTAAGATATTCTTATGAGGAGATATTTTATTAGAATCTGAATTTAGCTGAAAATACAAAGTGAAAAAAAGAAGAAAAATTATTAAAAGCACATAGTATCACCCAGCTTCCCCCTGGGAGCAGAAACGATCATGCCTCTTGTAAACAGTCAAATAATCCACATTATAACCAGCAGCGGAAACAGAACAAAGTAGAACTGCATGACTAAACATATTAGGGCTTTTAGTGGTGCGATATAAGAGCCTCATGACTTTTATTTTGACATGTTAGGGCCCAGTGCCCTAAGACATAAGTAAACTACGAGCCTCTGTATTTTCTTTAAGGAAACCACACTAAATGATATTTATGCACACCCACGTCCCCTCTTAGGTAAACACATCCCTCACTGCCCTGCCATGAGTGCTGTACGTAGTGGGCGGAAAAGGGATCAAAAAGGTAAAATAACAGAGCAGCGTCAATGCGTCTCAGGAAGACACTCCTCTATGATTTTTTTCCCCTGAGTGGGCAATTTCTGCCACTCCACTGGGGACTGGTCTGGTAAGTACAGACAGTTTGATTAAATGTGCTGTTGAAGTTCTGCTGGGTGTTAATGGGGGTGCACAGTACAGAAGACCACCTGAGAAAATGAGTTAGTAGAGTTTGTTTACTTGGAAAAACACAGCTGTTAGCATGTTAAGCATTTCCAATACTCTCCAGGATTCGTAGTTATGGTTTAATAAACAAATAGTTTCTTGTTATTACGTTAATGTTTGTTTATATTTGTTCTAGTGGTAAATTATAATTTTGCATTTAACAAAGCCCAAATAAACATTTTTAAACGTCTGAAAATTCAAAATATCACTGAAAAGAAGGCAGAAACAAAACACTTATGGTAACAATAACTTTTGTGTTTGTAAGTATAAGAGACAGTGTCTTCATAACTTGAAGAAAAGTTTTTTTGCCATGTTTTTGTCAGTTGTTGATGTTGAAACAAGCAAAATAAAAGTCCCGAGTCCAGACATGAGCCTGTCAGTTCTGATTCCAAACTAAATACAAATATATTCCCTCATGTAACTAATCACATAGCTGTGCAATAATAACTATATAGCACACCAGAACAACAGTAATATCTCTGGATTTCTAAGGGTTAAAGGCTTTCTGGACTGGCCCAATTCCACATATTCCCAGTGTGCACAGTGCAGGTGCGGCGGGGCCGTAACGATGCTGCCCGCTCAGAAGGCTGTGCAAGTGTGAAAAGGCCGCGTCCTGGCGCTGATTTCTGTGAGTGGAAATTGCTGTGCATAAGCACATGTTTTCAGCCGATCCGCGGCCCCACTGCCTATCCAGTGCATTGAGGGAGTCAGAAAGGAAGGATTGGCACTGCTGTTGGTTACGCTGACCTCAGCAGCTTGCACAGACAATACTGAGCGGCTCTCGGTGTGTGTGTTTGAGTGAGAGAGAGAGAGGTGGCAGCAGTGGGGCTCTCTCACTTGTACTCGCACACAAGCCGGCACAAATCAATCATCACTCAGCTACTAACACTGACAGACAAGGAAAAAACCCCACAGCAACGGTTCACAGTATAGTAGTGATCTAACTGTGTCAGTGGCATTGAAATGGTATTGAGTACTTTGTTCTGTATCGATGGACGTCATAGTACCTCATGAAGGTTGTTGATGTTCCATTCCAGTGACCCCTTTTTCTGTTTGCATTGGATTGGGCTACTTAATGTCAAGGTCAGTATGTTGTACTGTAATTTTGTGTACACAGCCCACATTCTGACCTAATTAGCTTTTAGTTAAGGAATATTGAAGGGAAATACAATCACTGGACATACTTTTAGGTGCACATACCTTGCAGGGACAGTTTAGAATTCATATTAGTCATTCTGTAGCCCTTCATTGGTTGGATATTTATGGCTTTCAACATAGAAGTGACCTTGAGGTGCTCCTGATTAATTCAAAGCAGTGTAACATATAGAGAAGGCCCTACTATGTTGGTGTCACGGATATGTTGAGAATGGTCTAGCCCCCAAGTAATATCTGGTTAGTGGTGGTCCTACAGTGGTCCCTTTACATTGATGGATGGGGTAGAGAGAAGCTAATAAATTGTGCAACAACAGGTGTGCGACCTGCTGTGTAATTATAAACCCAGCAGGCACACCTGTATTATAGTTTCCAGTAGAAAAAATCGACGTTTCCAAATTTTAATCTGAATATTTAAACTGAGTATGACCCTGAGCCTCTCCTGGGAGTATCTTATCATCTTTTGTGGAAACTACTATTGATGATCAAAACTAGTGCATCCTGTCAGAGTGGAGTGGGAGGGGCTCATGCTACACCCACACTCAAATAGCTGGGCTTTTTTCTGCAGTTGCTTACAATGTAATATTAAAATCTTATAGTAATGTGTAGTTTTGGAGCTTATTTAATCCTGACTCAAGAATTGAAAGTTGTATTGAACCTGAAATTATGTGCATCATCGTACCTGCTGAAAGTCTTAGTGAGCAGATACACGGCAGATAAATCTAATAAACTGGCCTCACATTATATTCCCATGATATGCTGGAGCTTTTGAAGTATGGATTGCACCATATGCTTCCGGTCAAGTGTTTCGCTCTGCTCTTCTAAGCATAGACTATGTGCACACATGTGCATGAATGTGTGTGTTTATGTAAGTGTCAGTGCCCCCTATGCCACCAGGAAGGCAGGAAAGAAAGGCTGCATGCAGCATCTATGCATTTTAGAGTTCACAGTTCAGTGGACTGAGGTCAGTCAGAGCATTAATTTGAGTTTGAAGTGATGGCGCACCACACACTGTGTGTGTGTGTATTTGAAATGCCAGGCCAGTTTGAAATGCACCTCTTGACTCCTGAGGAATGTCACAGAGTGTAGCCTAATACCAGTGAACAAGTGCAGCACCATATATATAATGTGCACAGTCATAAAGACACCCACACACGCGCGCTCACACACACACACACACACACACACACACACACACACACACACACACACACACTCACACTGCCCTAAATATTTAAACCCAATAGACCAAGCCCTTGCACTGTATTAGAGAATATTAGTCCTGGGTGATATTGATTTTCTGTTATACTGGCCTTGACAGATGACACAAGCTTCAAGTCAAGTACAGTGATTGTGATTTGATGATGTATCAGGTTGTTTTGAAGAACAGAATAAATTGCATGAAAAAGTAAATAAATAGAAAGTTTCCTTCTAGTTGTTTCCAAACTAGTTGAAGTTTGTCAGTACAATCCAACATTAAATTGGATGCAAAGAGTTCTCTGTCATTCTCTCTCCCGCTCTCACTCATATTCTCTCTCTCTCTCTCTCTCTCTCTCTCTCTCTCTCTCTCTCTCTCTCTCTCTCTCTCTCTCTCTCTCTCTCTCTCTCCCACTCCCACTCCCACTCTCACTCATATTCTCTCTCTCTCTCTCTCTCTCTCTCTCTCTCTCTCTCTCTCTCCCACTCCCACTCTCACTCATATTCTCTCTCTCTCTCTCTCTCTCTCTCTCTCTCTCTCTCTCTCTCCCTGCCCCCCTCCCTCAGTTATTAATGAACTCTTCCTCTAGAGTTTCCCTTGTTCCCAGCAGCGGTGTCCCTCTCTTATTGTGTTTAGCCCTGCCTCTCTGGCACAGGCTGATTAGGTCTGGCAGAGTGCCACTCATTCTCCGCAGAGCCATTCCCACAGAGGCTGTATGCCCTTGTTTGTGCGCACCCCCCGCCCCAACCCCCCCAACGCCTACCCTAGCTGGACTTTTGGAGTGGGAGTCGCCTGAAACACCCGGGCCTCTCCTCTCATGAACTGATAAAGCAATTAGTAGAGCTGAAAACCAAATTCGACACAAACTGCTCCTCAGCGTGGTCATATTCATACCACCAGCAGGCCAAAATGCTAAGCTAAATGGTCTTTGTCACAGTTATTGTTGATGATAACAAAAGCATTGTGTGATTCTGTATTATTTTTCACTTGTAGGTCATAAAAAGAAGCAGAGAAATTCTGTCAAAAGTGTGGATTCAACACTTTCAGTCAATTCAGTCAATTTCACTTTTCAGATGTGCACTCAATCCTGTTGAAGCAGAATGGGGATACAGAATTGGGCATAAATGTAATTAATTACGTAACTAACTATGCTAATTATTATATAATTACATTGTATTAAAACATTAGCAAAACAGCAGTAACTCAACATCTAGCAGTTAACTCTCTAACCTGTAGGTTAACTGGTTATTGTGTAGCTATATTTAGTCTGTATTATGGAAACTAAGATGTTAAAAGAGTGAGGAACTGAAATGTGGGCCCACATGCAGGCCTTTCCAGTTCAAAGAGTTAAAGGCACTGAAAAAATGATTATCAGTGGTGACTAATATGGGCCACTACCAGGAGTGGGCCGACTTAGGGGTTTGACACATTTCCTTTTCTTCAGACAGTGTCAAGCCTCCGACAGGGTGTTGCTTGGGCGTCAGTTATGGCAGCTATAGGCTTCAGCGGAACTGTCTGGAACAAATTTCTCTGTACCAGATTGTGCACAAGTAAAATTCCCCCCTCAGGGAAAGTCAGAAGTGGTGTCTGAGAGTGGGGTGTAAGCGACTGTTAGCCAATAGCTCTTCCTTTTCTGCTTGCTTAGACAAGCACTGCTGGCGTTTATTGTGGTTGGCTGCTAATCAAGTTGCGCTACGAATGCTTGTTAAATCGAGGGAGCATCACTGATTATGCATCACTGTGTCATGTGTCTACTTGACAAGGCTCTCGTACTGAACAGGTAGCTCATCTCACCAGTGAGTCAGCATCCTTTATAAATGTTTCTTCATATATCTGAATCAGTAGTGAGTTTGCTTTCAACAGTTTATGACTATGATGAAAATATTTTAAACAGTTTGTTGCAGGATGAGTCCCAGGAATGAAAGGTGAGCTACTGGATGAATTCAGCCAAGATTCAAGAATGAGAGAGTGGCTGTTGGATAGATCCAAGGCGGTTTGCTAGAAGGCAGGAGCTTTAAAAAGACACCTGCTTATCTCCTGTTCACATGGCTAAGCTGTGCTCTCTGTTCCCGGTTTAGCTAAATGAGATTTTCTTTTGCATGCTAGCTGTTAGATCACAGGCAGGTTGCCACACTGATTGGCTTGAGTAATATTGAAAAAATTGATATCATGCTATTTAAGTTTGCATCAATAAAGTCTCAAGTGTGTCCATTGTTCCTGAGTACTAAGACTTAGAGCTAAAAGAAACCTGATGAGATTTTGTCTGTTGTGGTTCTCTTCAAATTACACCAAAGGCATTGATTAGATAGAAGCCATATTTCATATGACATATGAGTTATACAGTAGAATGTCATTATGGGTGTAAAGCTTGTTATTTATAAAACTGAAAATAAGTATTTGGACACAAATGCTGGTATTGGTGATGGATGATGTGACAAAAATGTAATATCAGGATACAAGATGAGTTTTCATGATACATAATGTCATAGTATATATTGTGACATTCGCATCTGATAAATTGGAAAAGACAACCTGAATTGAATTGAATTCAGAACTGGTAGGCAACTGTGTTTGCACGCAGAGGAATTAGACCTCTGCATTTAACCCATCTGTGCAGTGAAACACCCACATACATGCACGCTAGTGAACACACACACACTAGGGGGCAGTGAGCACACTTGCCCGGGGAGCAGTTGGGGTTAGGTGCCTTGCTCAAGGGCACTTCAGTCGTGTATCATCAGCCAAGGGGACCGAACCGGCAACCCTCTCTCTCCAGCCCACAACTGCCGCCTCAAAACTATGAACATATTAATTTATATTCAACAATAAAACACAGTTGATTACGCTCTGATCCAACATGATGTAGGGAAGGGTTTGTAAAGGTTTTTTCTGACTGTTCCCACAACACGCTCAGAAAAGTATATTGTGGCTTATTGTGATGGAATTTTTTGGATTCTTCTAGAATCTGTCAATGCTTGCATGAATCTGTCATGTGCTATGAGTATTTGTATGTTTTTGTAGGACTCTTCATTTGTGAGTGAGTTTATTGTAGAAGTCAAACTTCTGTCACTCTGTCCTTTTAGCATTTTTAGCATTCAGAGGTTGTTATTTCTCACTTAGTGTCATCTTGCTTCACGTCTGGCACACATAAACACTGGCCTTCTCACATGAGGCCTGACCTCTGCCCCTGTCCTGATCAGTCTTAATGGTGTCAGTGATGGCTTTGTGGGTTTAGTAGAACCTCTGACCCAAATGTGTGTGTGTGTGTGTGTGTGTGTGTGTGTGTGTGTGTGTGTGTTTTCTGTGTTTTGAGTCCGTGCAGAAAGAGCATGTCACCGCACACATAAAGGATTTCCTCAGCACATCTTCTCACAATATACTCTTCCGACTCCACTCCCATTCCCAATATGCACCTCTCACCTAATAATGAATGATCTGCATTTAATGCTCATTTCACCATTCAGCTTCATACTCATTTGTGTTCGGTGCCTGAACTAGACAGTTCTATTAATCTTGTCAAGCAGAGTTAGGGCAAAAAATTCTCGGCAGCGGGAATGTGATGGATAGTCACCTAAATTGGACAGGCACTCGGACAGCGTCCCGTGTTAGTAATCAGTCTGTGACTTTTAAAGGATAACTGACATTTTGCCATGGAATAATGTTTCATCAGCTTCACATGCTGTAAATGTGTTCAGGTTTATTAGGTGGGAAATGGGCGTTTGGAAAAGAATCAGTTGTTGGTAGTGATGCATTGAAATTTCAGCCGAAAGAGGGGGAAAAGCTGAAAATTTAGGCCAAAGGCTGAAATAGGTCTAGAACAAAGAGTCACAAATCCAACACTTTCAGTGGTAATGAAGATCTCAGTTTGAGTGACTGCTGCTCATTGAGTTTCAAGGTTTCCACAAGTGGCATTAGACAAGCAATTTATGATCACTGTTCATGCCGAGTATCAAGAGCTATGACGCCGAAGAACTTCAGTGCAGCTTTGCTACCACTTAAAAACACAGCATCCCACTCAATCCATAACATACAGCAAAAAACAAGCAGGGACTAAAGTTCCTGCAAGCACGCTGACAACATCCGTGAAACAGAATTTGCCAAAAGTGCAAGCTATAACCAAAAATAATAAAGAATTATATCTCCTTGGATAACCTGTAGTTGTCTGTTATTGAGGGTCTTGGATTTTATAGGTACATATTGTAGCCTCCCCACGACCCTGACGGAGAAGCGGCTTAGAAAAATCAGATTATATCAATAATATATACATTTGGGGTGTTGATTTAAAATAAGGCAACAAAACTTACTTAATAATTTCATTTTGGTGCATGACTAATTGTTAATGTCTTGCCATACTTATTCCCCGTGGAACAAAAAACAGGAGATTGTAGGACAAAATGTGCCTTTAGTTTTTTAACCGTGCGCAGTTCCAGGTGGATTTGACAAGCTGAAGGTGGTCGTGTCATCTTGTAGCATCTAGTTCTGTCACACAGCATCATTACCGCTGATTTAATCTGGCCAAACACTGGCATGGCCAAAATTAACCCTAAGCCAATCAAAATAATGCTGCACATTAAGCACACACACTCACCAAAGGCGCAGCTCTGTGCTGTTGCCAAACCTATGAGTGCTCTTCCTCCTGCTGATGCCTGTCAGAGGATCAACACCACACACATATAAATGTTGCCCTCATATTACATGTTTAGACTGGAACTTCCTCATTTCCACCAGAGCATCATCTCTGATAAGGCTGTGCCAGCAAATCGCTCAAATCCTCTCATTTCTCATGTAAACAGCTCTTTTCACACTGCCTTGAAATTCCATTATGCCGTCTTGGCCTCTGTGTCGCGCTATCTGAAGCTTTAAGCAGGCCATGACGACTGACTGCCTGACTCCCGTCCTCTGTTTTAAACCAAATGAAGCTGCGTGCCCACATCTGATAACTCCCAAAAACCCCCTCACCCCTCACTCTGCTGCACTTCGCCACCCACTTCTGATTGTTGTTGTATATGTGTGTGTGGTATGTGTATATGTAGGTTGACCACCCCGGCATGAAGCTCAAGTACCTATTGCCTTCGCCTGATTTTCATTACCCTCTAGCTGAGCCGTTTGTTTTGGGGGCCTTCTTTTGGTTAAGCCGACTGTTTATGCCAAGCAAATCCGGGGGCTCCTGGGAAATTTGCACTTGATCTCTTCTCAAACTTATTCTCTCATGGCACTCATTCTATGACTCAATGTGAAGGCACCATGCGGGTCTAGCAAGCTGGTATTACTTTCCATGTGAAGTTATTTGTTTAACCCTTACAGGTCTAGTGTTGTATTGCTGTACATTCCGTTTACATTGCAGCCATTGTATAAATGTCATTACTTAAGCAATTTACTACATGTTTACTAGGGGTGCACTGATGTAGGAATTGTGGGCCAAGGCTGATTTACTGTATTTTTCACATGCATATGTGGTGAAGCTGATGCACAAACATTTCTAAAATACAGAAATCGAGACTGCAGCTACATGGATTAGCATTAGATAGTAACATATGATGCTCATAAATGCAGATACTGATACTTTTGACAGTAACCTATGACTGAGAAATAATCCATATAAAATTGCAAAAAGCGCTAATAAAGTGTTATTAAACAGTATATCTGATACTATGTAGCGTCTTTGCTTGTGCTGGAACTTTCCAAGTCTAACACAAACTCATCACTGTTCTTTGACTAGGAGAGCACAGCGTTCCAGTGCGTGTCTCTCCATTTAGCATCTCGTCCTGTGAATGTGGCATTCTGCAGTCCAAATTTATTCAGCTTTAATTTACCGTGCACAGCCAACAGCTGTCCTGTGCCTGCGCTGTGAGAGAGAGAGATTAATCTGATGGTGAACGAGTCTACAGTGCCAGTGTGAGACTCTGACAGGGGCCGAACTGTTTTGTTCTTTGGCTTGTGTTCTGTGACGCAAAAAGAGGCTTGGAACAGGGGGAGAGAGAAAAAGAGAAAGAGGGAAGGACAGCAAGGTATGGAGAGAATCTCCACATACCACACTGCTGTCATGGTGATGGCATGGCCAGCAGAACAATGCCAGGCTGGCATTGCAAGGCTGGCAGAGTGGGCACACACAGAGGGTCTTTCATCAACATTTAGTGGAGAGGCACATACACACACACTGCTACACACTCTTTTCAGAGCTGTTCAGTTTTTGTGACTGGTCAGTTCTCTGCGCTCTCCCATGCTGCTCTTGTGCCTGTTTGTAAGGCTCAGTGAGGGGTCAGTGCTCTTCCACTGGAGTTCCCACATGCACTAACTAAAGCTATGACTCTCTCTTCCTCGCTTTCTCTCTCTTTCTCTTTCTCTCTTTCTCTCTCGCTCTGTCACTCACTCACATACTCACTCACTCTGCTCTCTCTCTCACTCTCCTCTCTCGCTCGCTCACTCACTCACTCACTCACTCACTCACTCACTCACTCACTCACTCTCCTCTCTTGCTGTCCTCTCTCTCTCTCATCTCCTTTTCTCTCTGCCAGTCTCTCTCTTTGTCTCTCCTTTCTTTTATCCCTTCTTCCTCTTTGTCCTCTCACTCTCTTACTCTCCCTTTTCTCTTTCTCTCTCTCTCTCTTTCATGCCTGCTTCTTTCTGTCAGTCTCTCTTTCTTATATCTTCTTCTCACACTTTTCCTCTTTTGCTCTGTATTTCTCCCTTTTCACTTTCTTTCTTTCTCCCTTTCTCATTGTCTTCTCTCCTTTCATTCTCTCCTCTCACTATCAATCCCCACACTTCTCTCTCACTCTCCCTCTCTCTCTCTCTCTCTCTTGCCCACTCTCTCTCTCGCCCACTCTCTCACCATATTCTCTTACCTTTCCTCTTTCTCTAGCTCACTCGCCCACTCTCTCTAGCTTTCTCTCACTTTCCCTCTTCCTCTCATTCTAACTCACTCACCCACTCTCCTTCTTCAGTTTGCTCGCCCACTCTGATTCTCCTCATTCATTTGCATTATAATTTAGCATTATGTTGGATCACAGCAGTGTGATGGAAATTTCTGATGGTTTGATTCACAGTGGAATTTCCCTGCCCACCAGATTGCGCTCTTTGGGTTTGTGGAGTGTGGACAAATGCACACCTATCTGTATGCATGTATCTGTGCGTCTGCGTTGCAGCCTGAGTGTGTACAGGAGCCCCAGTATGATTACAGAACTCAGGTTGTGTTTTTTTCATCATCTCTGTAAGTGTGTTTGACATGGCTGTGGGAAGAATCCAAACATGGATGTGTGTGCGTGGCCATATGTGTTTGTTTCCACAGCCCACAACCCATTTCCATAGACTTCTTCCCAGTCTCCTGTCCAATCTGAACCAGCTCACCCTCTCCTGCGCTTCACCTTGCCTGTGAATGTGCTTCATCACTCCAGTTGCTGTTGAGCGTCCACCATTCACACATGCAAAGCACAAAATTTCAAAGTTTGACAGGCTTTGTTTGTGCAGGTGGTGCGAAAATTCACCCCTTACATTGTTGTACTGCTGAGTGGTTTTGATAAAATTCAATATTGTGTTTTCCAAAAACATCACCGTATCAGATGATATAGAAATTTGCATGAATGAAGTTAATGAACCCTTGCTTTATGAGTCCTAATAGTGATATATAGAATAGCATTGCCATCAGAGCAAAACCTCATATCTCAAAAAATGCTAACTTTTTACAGGAGAAATAAATAGAATTCTTCACTTTTAATGTTAACCAAGTGATTTTAGACAGTGTCTACTGGTTCATTCATCATAAATATTCACCCAGTGTAAAGGGTAGTTGAAAAAGTGACATTGCTCTGATGCTTCAGCTGCCTAAAGAGAGTGAAAAGAAACAATAAGAAGAGAAGAAAAGGCTGGGGCGGAATACATGATAAAGATATTCAGTTCTGCCTTCTGCATATGAATTACTCCAGCATGGTGCTTTGAGTAAGCTCAAGTGTTGTTGCATTCCGGGGTTTGGGAATTGTGCTGCATGTCTTTTTGGTGAACCCAAAAGTACATGGATTTTTCTGCCATTAGAATAGCAAAAGCTTATTGGAGTATTCAGCGTAGACAGTTTTTTCTAGCATGTTGCTTCCATTTGAAATTTAGACTCCTTGATGTGTGTGTGTGTGTGTGTGTGTGTGTGTGTGTGTGTGTGGTGTTGCCCCTCTCTCCAACCGCACGCAGCCAGAACACTCCCACAGCCCTGCCTTCCTGGCCCTCCTGAAAACAGTCCAGAGAAGTTTGGGTGGCCAGCGTAAGCTTAGCTTTGTTTTTCTTGCTATTCACACGTTTTACGGCCCTTCAAGGCAGCCTTTTCAAAAAGCTCTCACCACAGTTTTGAGCCATTTTGCATTTACTTTGCTTTGATTTGGAAATATGGATTTATTTTCCAAGCTGGCGGCTGCTTGGTGACAGCTGACGTGTGTTTTGCAGGAGGTGTGACATTTTAATGAGTCGGCCATTTCGGGCTCCACTCCCAGACTGGCATCTCTCGGCTTCCTTCAAATAATACGGAGAGCCGAGAGTGTTGCGCCATGTCTCAGAAGCCTCACTCAGAATCTGGGTTATTCAATAGGCTGCTATGGTAAACCTCCACACTGTTTGTATGTCGCTGTGGTGGTGTTGGCCGGCTTTGTATTTATCTCTATAAGCATGTCTTGGCTTCTGTTTTATTTTCATTTTTTTCTTTTTCCTCCTTTCTGAACAGAGTGTGTCTCTTCCCAGTCTTCACAGCAGCCATTGCTGCAGGCCCGGAATGAATCAATAGTCCTGATTACTAGGGATGCACAGTGCTACTGGAATTATATCGGGATTGGTAGATAATTGGTTAAAAATGTTCAGTGTTGACTGAAATTTTAAACCAATATTTGATGATGCATATATTGTCCTACAGAAGAGCATAAGGTTTATACTATGTGGGAGTATGGTGCTATAATATCTACAGTTTATTCAATTTACTGCACATATAACCCCATATAAATAAATGTTTTTTTTCTCCATATTACTAATCCAGGTAATCCCAGTTTCTATGCCACGTGGGATTCAGACATTGGCTATATGTCTCTTTTTTGGACATAGAAGCCATACTTTAATTACTGATTGAGTGCACCACACTACATTAACTCATTTCACAATAATAACATCAGCCACTCTAGCTAAATTAGTCTGAATGTGTCTATTTCTGTTTCATTTATGAAATCTTTGCAATCATTATAATAAAAGATGATGTGATGCCATCTGTGCCAACATTCACCCAACCAGTGCTCCACCGAAGTTTAGATTAGAGCTTGAAACACAGTGACGATGCTCCATAATGGACCACTGTGACATGTTAACTTGACTCAAATGGAATCAGTTTAACTTGAATCAAATGGGATTAAGCAGGTAAGAAGTTCATTGAAGTTTGCCGAAGCCCTCTCTCCAGTTCAGTTTACCTAAAGGCTTTCATCTAATGCCATTAGCCTGCATTGTCTCAAGCTTTCGGCTGCTTTAGCGCTGACAGTAGGCTTTAACAGTGTAAGCCTTTTGAAATGGAAGCCGCTGCTTCTATTGTGCTGCTCTGAGTCATGCTCTTTTTATATGCAATTGCCAGCTAACAGTGAGATTCTGTATTCTTTGAATGTTTCAGCCAGACAGTACATGTATTTAGTTAACAGAGAGGAGGTAGGCAGACTCACTTTGAAAATCACAAGCAAAAGAAGTTCTTTCCTGAAACAAGTTCAGTCTGGATCAATGAGGTCGATGCATTAAAGTATGTTTAGACCTCTTTGAATGTAAACGCTTCAGATGTGCACAGCTATGAGCACTGTATTCTGTCAGGTAAGTGTATGTGTGAGTACGCGTGTGTGTTGACGCGCCGGGCGCGGTGTATTTGTGTGTGTGTGTGTCCTGCACAGTCATGCTGCCCTCCATGGTGCTGCACAAGTCTACAGTACAGCCGTACCAGCGCGGCTTCTACTGCACTGACGACAGCATCCGCTACGCCTATAAGAGCAGCACAGTGCCCTCATCCGTGCTGATGGCCGTGGGCCTGCTCCTGCCCCTCACCAGCGTAAGTGCCCCAAACTGGGGCATCTGACTGGGGGCATGGGGCCAGGAGAGCTGGGGGGGAAAGGTGTGGGAGACCCAAGACTCTAAAAGAGTTAGGAGAGTACATAGCGAATATATTCAGAGTTTATCTGCATATACAGGCCAAAGCTGTGGAAGTAACACTGACAAAAGAGTTTGACTGCATAAAAGAAAGGTTTGATACAGTTCATATACGTTGCTGAAGTTTTAAACTATACATCTGCATCTCCAGTACATATATGGAAAGTAAGCTGTACAACGCTGTTGTAGAGAAATATAATGTTATATCTCCATTTTTGTCTTTTTTTTGTTTAGTTTTTTTACATACTTTAAAAACATCTGTTACCTTTTGTGTTTAAATTTCATGAAGAATGAACCAAAACAAACAGCAGAGAATGACATATAAGGATAAAAGTGAGGAAAAAAGTCTGGTTCCTATAACTAAAACATAAAAGAAATCACTGCTTGCTTTCACACTTTTGGCCTGTAGCATAGATCATAATAGAGAAGGTTGCTGAATTAGATCCATATTATAAGACTCTTAGTGTAGAAATCATGCATCGACTCTGAACCTACTGAAAGAAATCAGGTCCAGGTTTTAGTGCAGTGTAGTGTATAGTGGCTCACACTTTTAGAGTCCAGTCTCCCAAGCCAGGCACTCCCCACTTCCCTGGTGTATCCCATGATCCTTGGCTGCTGTGTGCTGTGCCGTGCCAACCTGCCCCTGCGCGTGTGTCTTTCTGTTTGTCTCTGTGACTGACCTGAAGCCTCTCTCTCTCTCTCTCTCTCTCTGTCCTCTGTCTGTCTCTCTCTCGCTCTCTCTCTCTTTCTGTCCTCTGTCCTCTGTCTGTGTCTCTCTCTCTCTCTCTCTCTCTCTCTCTCTCTCTCTCGCTATAGCTGGCCTGCCTTTCCTGTTAATTGAAACTAGCATGATCGAGCCATACCGTCGCGGGTTTTACTGCAGTGACCAGTCCATCCAGTACCCATATAAAAATGGAGACACCATAAGCGATGCCGTGCTCTGTCTTGCTGGCATTCTTATTGCCATCTTCTCTGTAAGTCCTTCTCTTACATATATATATCTATATATCTATATCAAATATATCATCCTTAACTTCCCTCCATACACATTGTCATTCCCCTAATAAACCATAAATAAGAGTTTAAATAAAAGCCTAAAATGTAGTAGAAAAGTAGAATTTCCCATAGATCATTTAGAAATACATCCATAAACCATTCAGGTCCATCTTTCAAAGAGAACCGGAAGAGGTGAAAGTTCATCATGGTCAGGAGTCAGTGGTGCTTTTGGGCTTCTTGTTCTGTCTGCATGTGATCTTTCCATCGCTCTCTGACTCTTTGCTGTTGTTTTGACTTGTGTTTGGTTTGTGTTGCAGTAGAATTTATTGTGAGTGACAAAATTGATTCACCAAATGATAATTCAGTGGTTTTCCAGAGTGGAGTCAATGAAACTTCAGCTTGAAGAGATGAAATGGTTTTCCGTTCACCCCAAATGCAATTGAACAGCCGAGACATATTTATAGTCCACGGTTCAGTTCTTTAACTTTGCAACAGAACTAAAAGAACAGCGGACACTTAGAACCACCAATAAGCATTTCATAGCTGCATAGCAAAATCATGAAATCCATAAATATGGACAAAGATATGAGGTACAGTTAAAAACAATGGTATCAGCCATCCTATTGAGTCAGGTCTGTACTTCTGTCTGTTTCTTAAAGGCCGGAAGCTACATAATGTAAACCAGATACAGTCTATCTGAGATTACAATAATTTAGGTATGCAGGGTGGCTGTTAACCTCTATTACTTGTGAGCTGTAATAACCTCATTGCTCCAGTGTCAAATTGAAGCAGCAAACTTAGGTCAACTGTTAAGGTGTAAAAATAAAATACATACAGAGTGTTTTATATGAAATGGAGTATTATAAATGTATGTACCTTTTTACCTCTGCTTTCTTTAAAGTAGTAGTGATGGGATCCAGTGGTTAAAATGTCTTCAGTGAAAATATAACCATATTGTTTACAGTCTGAATTAGGGTAAAATAAAATTTTCTTCAGAGACAATTTTGCCTGATAATGCAGTGCATCTACCTGTCTTCCCGAAATAGATTTAAAAAATACAATTTATGCTAAAACTTTATCTCAAAACCTTTGTGAAACAATATCTGAGACATTGGGCAGTGTATTCATTACCATGTAATAACTTTCCATTGAGGCGTTAAAAGCTTTGGTTCCAGTCACAAGAGTTGTGAACAATTCTAGAGCAGCACATTTCACATCAACCTCTGAAGGATTTTGTGTATGTCTTAACTTTTATAATTCTGCACAAATTTTAAATAATTGGTAGAATTCTCCTTTTAAATCAGTAGATATTCCAAGCAATGGTTCAAGCTCAGAATGAAATGCATTGCTCAATTTAATGTGCTGGAATTCAGACTAGCCGTAGCCTAAACACAATGAGGTTAACATTCATTTATCTACCGTTTCTATCAAAAGTCTTGTGATAGTGTAAGCATCACAAGTGGAGGGAGGACGGCAGGTCAGACTCTGATAAACATAGACCTGCAGCTGCTGGCCACTGACTGCTCTCTATTAGAACACACAGGATTTTAATAGTGTCAGTGACAGCCGGCAGCAGCTTCCTGAAATACAGCAAAATGCACACCAGCACATTTCTGGCAAAGACTTAGGAAACAAAAGTAGTTGGACAGGACACAGACTTTCAGGGACACGTCGGAGTGTGTGAGGAAGTCGTGTGTGAGAGAGAAAGAAACGAGGAAAGAAGCCAAAATAATAGAATGCTAAAATAAAGATGGGCTCCCACGAAAAACTGTGGCACAGCTCTGATGTCACAGCTCTTCGTGTGTATTGGAAAATGAATCGCATCGGTGCCAGGAACAGTACTTGGCGTCACACCTAACCAGAGACATGTCTACCTAGTGTTTAAAGAAGAAAATGCTCCAAAAGCAGGAATTAAAAAGTGTGGGTGTGTGTGTTTGCACTACACACACAGCTGTACATAATTAGTAGTGTCTCCAGTCCCAGTTTGGTTAAGGCCTCTGGGAGAGCATGTCTTCACTGCCACCACAACAGCTTTCCACTAGAGTGTGAAAAAGGCTCAATAGCACAGAGAGAAAGAGAGGGAGAGTACAGTTAATCTCATCGTGATAGTTTTTCATATTGTAGTTTTAAATGGTTCAGTGTGTTTACACAGTGGAATCGTCAGTGTTGAACTAACTCTTACAGTGTTCAAATGTCCAGCTGCATTTAAAGGAATAGTTCAGCAAAAATTCCAATTTACACAATTTTCCACTTACCCCAGATGTAGTCGATCAGACAAGATGTCCAAATTTTGCATGGCTAGTCACAAACTGGGGATTCGAGGCTGCTGTTCCTAATAAACACTAGAAGTCAATAGTCACCCAAATATTCTCTATAAATACACCCCTAAAACTTCTCTCAAACCTCACACAAAGTTGTATAGATCTGTGGATGTGATTTAGGACACAGCATGATTTACTGTGAGCAATATAAATGCAGAGGTCTTCCCCATATAGCTAAACACAGAGATTAGACATTTTAGGTCATAGGTGTTTTTCTGAGTTCCGCTTCACTCAAAAAATCTCTAGACTCCCTTTACATGCATGCACAGAAGCATATGGTTGCTACGTTACTTTTGCAATTTGACATTTTTTTAAAAAGTGGATAAACAGTTATTTATGAAAAGAAATAACAGAAATCAGATTCAGAGCATTGTAGAGCATTTGGACACCAAACATGTCTTGGCTGATCAATTACACTGGGGATAAACGGACAGTTGTGTTGTTTTGATTTTGTGCCAAACTATTCTTTTACATAATTGTACTTAAAATATGTATAAGAATGTGCTTACTTATAGTGGTAAAATCATTATAATGCTTTTATGACATGGCGACAAAATACAGTATGAATTATAACTTATAAAAGAATAAAATACATCAATATAGCAATGTTTAAAACATAATGTTATTTGTTACAATAAACATATAACTGCCAAGTAATATAGTATATTAACAAAAACTGTTATTGCCAAACAACATAACAGTCAGTGATTATTCCTTGAATTATTGTTGTTAATAACTTGCTGCACGAATACTTGAATATTGAATATTTTGCAGTAGCTTCAGTTGTGGCTGAGCCAATCAGATTTCAGACCCAGACCCATCCATTTTCTGTTGAATATTGAATGTGTTACAAGGCTTGTGGTGCTAATTAACCATGGTGTGTGTAGGTGTGTGTGTGTGTGTGTGTGTGTGTGTGTGTGTGTGTGTGTGTGTGTGTTAATATGTGGGTGTTTACGTTTCTTTAGGCCCCCTGTACACTTATTCATTCAGTCCTACACATCCTCAAACTCATAAAGCACAGCTGTTTCCTTTTATTAGAAAATATTTATATATATTCCATTCCATATAAATGCCATCACTAAATGTCACCATTGACTAGAGAGGCAGGCCATGCTCATTCTCATAAACCTGTTCTCCTGTTCCTTTCACTCATACCGCTCACTCCCGCCCCCCGTTTCGGTGTCATAAGTGTGCTTTCCCAACTAATTTCATCTGCATGTAAATCTCACACTCGTCCTGCATGTCTGAGACCTGACCATTATGAACTTTTGTATTGTTTTTACATGTTAACACATACTGATGGATTTTTTGCTGTGTTCTGAGTCTAACCTAGTTCTGTTTTTTCAGTGTACACTATGATTCAAATGTGTGGAATCACTGTCATATGAATCATTTTGGTTATTTTACATACAATAATAGTATATACCATGTAGTAGAGGTGGGTGATGTGTCAAAAATATTTCACCATACATCAAGAAATTTCCATGATACATGATGTGTCACGATATTTTTTTGTTTAGACATCTGATCAGTTGGAACAGAGAAAAAAGAGTCAAAAACTGTAAATACAATGACTTTTTTTAATGTATTAAGCACAGTGTTGCACTAAGCAGAACTTCTCTGTATAATGAAACATTCAGCTGATCAGTGTTATACATGTACTGATGAGATGCACGTTATGTTTAGAAAAGCATACTGTATTGTATTATGACATATCACGATAACAATATATATTGACATATTGCCCACTCCAAAGATGTAGATTTAAATATTATTAACTAAATACCTAGAATTATTTTAAATGTTGCATTCGATAGGTAATATATTTTGAAAACAAACAGTTGTTAAATGATTATTGATAAACATACGCTGTGATCATCTAGGAATATATTAATATAAGAATATCATATTGGTAATATAGTAATCAGCTCATCAGCCTTGAGATTTGATGACTACTTTTGTGTTTATGAGACATTCTGGATATTTTCTTCTTTATAACTTCTTTCTTGATGAATTGATAGCATGTTGAATATTTATACATTTATCTGCGGCTAAGCTGATCTTTATATTATGGAAAACGTTGATTCCACACTTTTGATCAGTTATTCCAGACTTGTAAACTGTAATGTGTGTCTGATGTTCCTCCTGTGCTCCACATCTCCAGATTGTGATTGGTGAGTGCTATAGGATCCATTACCTGAAGCAGGGCACCCAGTCCTTTGTGGGGAACCCCTACGTCTCTGCCCTCTACAGACAGGTGGGCGTGTTCATCTTCGGCTGTGCAGTCAGTCAGTCCTTCACAGACATTGCTAAGGTGTCGGTGGGCCGCATGAGGCCACACTTTCTGGACGTGTGCAAGCCAGACTACACCAGGATCAACTGCTCTCTGGGCTACATCACTGAATACACCTGCCTGGGTGACCAGAGCAAAGTGCAGGAGGCCAGGTGAGGCACCCACATGCTTGTTAGCTCACTCATTCTCACTCTCATTGTCTAGCACAGACTCTTCTGCTCTCATACACTCGTTAATCTCTAGCGGTCTAGAGTAATTACTCTTCTTTTACTATACTGCCCAGATGTAATGACAAGTTCATAATTAAGTATGTAGTTATGTAATGAATGATGTTTGTGTTTAAGTGATATTCGGTCTGCACTTTTTGCCATTTGTATCAAGTAATGATACAAATGTGACCACAGTCACTTTTTTTTTATTCACTCACACAGCCACACACCTACTTTATCATAGAATGTAGTACGTTTTATTGTGGTTTAGTATTGCTGTAAAGCAGTAAAAGACACATAATAGCCCTCAGTAACCTGTAATTTTGGGATTACATATTGAATTTCTGTCCTTTCAGGAAATCCTTCTTTTCTGGACATGCCTCATTTTCAATGTTCACCATGCTGTACCTAGCGGTGAGTACCTGTTACTACACACACACATACACAGCTTCTCTCATGCTGCACAGCTGATACTGTGAAGTGTATTCAGCATGTTTTTTTATTTCTTTTTCGGCTGTGCAACCCTTCTGGCTACTCAGTGTGAAATGTGATTCACTCTCATTTTCCTTTTTCGTCTCCTGGCTGGACACAGACCAGCTGTTTTTTATTTATGCAGCTGCCTAGACTTCCTCTCCTTCTCTGTCTTTCTCCCTTATTCTCTCTTCTCTTTCCCTCTTTTACTCTCTCTCTCCCTCTTTTCTCTTTGCCTCTCTCTCTCTCCCTCTCTCTCTCTCTTTGATTATTTCCGCCTCACTCCACCAACCCCTTCTCTCTCTGCCACCTGTTGTGAGGCCATGTCAAGGCTGTTCTTTTTGCTTAAAGGTCTCTCGCTTCAAACATCCATTAATTAGAAGTCCTGCTAGTCCGAAACCTACTTCACACACACGGGCACACACTCATACATGCAAGCACATGCATGCAGGCTACCTTAGGGCTTTTTGTGTTCCCACACTGTAGATCAAACCTATTTGCCCACATCAAAGATTTTTCAGTTGGTTTCACCTCAAATTTCCTCTCTTCTCTGTTTCCCTTTTTTTTTAACTCACGTACTTCCTTATGAATGCCAAACCACCACCTCTTTAGTCATAGCCAGAACGGCAGTCCTAAATGCACAGAATCTTGGATTGTGATATTAATACCATATTGCTGCTGTCGGAACCAAACCTTTTATCTCCAAAAATGGTAACTTTACCGGGGAAGGAAATGGAATCAGACCCACCCACCCTCGCCCCAAGTCATTTTGGGCCATTTGATTCGGTCAATTTGATCAAATCGGTCAATAATATCTGCCATAGGCTAGAGATTAAAACTGAAAATATGAATTACTCATCACTAATCTGAGCACGAAATGAACCCCAAAAAATGTATGCACAAAATTGTTAATACCCATAGTGCTGCAATCAATGTTCCCCTGCTTAAACTACATCATTATGCAGACCATATATTGCTCCACTATAGTAGCTATAGAGAGCACTGAGGTTGAGGGGTACTAGCTGAGGGTCCGGTTTGGTAATAGACGTGGCCAGCTGTGCATTCCCAGTGTTTGGAGAGATTAAGTAGGAGTGTGAGAGAGTGCAGAGTGGGGTAGGAGCGATGCCAACACAGTGTGAGACCCAGGTTCATGTGCATGCGCATGTGGCCGCAGAGGGCCAAAAGGGGTAATCTGTTTTAACTCAGCCTGTGTTCCCCTTAATACACTCCGAACAGCCATTAAATTAATGTGCGACTTTGACAGCTTCGCTAGCCTTGAAGCACCAGCTGGGTCTCCGGCTGCGCCTCGTGCAGATGAGAGGAAACGGGGTGTGGAGACGCAGAACTTGTGACAGAGCTGCGGAGCATTTGACGACAAAAGCGATGGGCTTTTCTATAAGCAACTGCTCCACTTTAACCACTGTGATTAAACACATACTAAATGCAAAGCCTTGTCACTACCACTATTTTCTGTGCAAGAAAACATATAAAGAACATCTCAGTGCTTCCAAAGATTTCCTGAATGTTTACTTTCAGGTGTAAACTAATGTGATGAAGCTTCTCATTCTATGAATCTTAGTCAACAAATAGTGATACAGAATGCCTGAGATGTTCATGCAGTTGTTCCCTAATGCAGGCGTTCCCCTGCCTACCACACCACCTAAAGTGCAAGCTTAACATTATTTGCATTGTCTTATATCGTAGTATTTTTATATTACTATACAATAACTACTATGAAACTAGTATACACGTTTTGTAGTTGTAAGAGTGAGATGTTGGAGTGTTGGCTTATAGAAAGACCCTTGCAATTTAATTTGCTGAGACAATTTAGGGGCCTAAGATGACCCCTATAAGTTACTGAGCGAGAGGGAATGAAAGGAAGAAAGAAAGAAGTAAAGCGAGAAAGAAGAAATGAAAGGGAGAAAGAAAGAATGGAAGAAGAAAAAAGAATGAAAGATGAGCAGAACAGCAATGACAAATAGTAATTGGATTATAAGTATTTTTGACTCTCATGCTGACTTCAACACCATTAGCGCTATATTTTTCTCTATATATATTTTTCTCTTTCTTCCTCCTCTCCTCCTGTCATTATCTGCGTACGCTGTCGTGGGAGAGACAGTGATGTCATGATGAGGGTAGACTCCAACTCTCGCTGTCACTCTTTCCCTTCTGTTTACTTTAGTCCCAACTCAGCCGCAACGCAGACAGACGTCTGACAGACCCCTATCAACTAATGTCTGCCAGCATTAGATGAGAAATTTCCATTCATTTATAGACGGTATACTTTCTTTACTTTGCGAGACGTTCCCTCAGTCCCAAAGTCACTTACCGGCATGTTTCTGTGTCTATGCTGATTGTATTTGTATCAGAGATAGAATGGAGGAAGATTAAAGGGTCGAGTGAATGGAGGAGATTAGAGTGTATTGAAGTCGGTGAACAGTAAATGCAAAGCTTCTGTTTGGACATCGGGGTTTCCCCTTAACTTATTTTGTGTTGTTTTTGAATTTGATCCATCGTTTTTGAGTTGTACCGCATTACATCTTGCTCTCAATTACTGTTGATGGTTGGTGTGATTGCATTTCAGCCTGTTGTGTGAGTAGTGAGATCAGTGGAAAGAGAGAGCTGGACAATTGCATGTGATTGAGACCCTCATTATGGTATATTGTTAGATATCATCAGTATTCCTTTACAGTTAATCCATAAACATGGATTCTTCCATGGATTCTTGCATGGGAGTGAGAGAGTGTGTTATTGAGTTGTTGTGACGGGGAGCGAGGAGGCGGACGCACATGCTGAGATAAGTGAGGTTTATTAAGGGCAAATCCAAAATCAGGGTCAAGACAGTCCAGGGTCATAGAGCCAACACGGATTGTATGAGAGTTAGACATGATGGACCAACAATAAACAGGTTCAAACAACACACAGTAACCAGAATAACCAACAAACAGCATGATCAAACAAAGCAAACAAAGACCAGTGAAAATAAAGGGCAAACACAGGGCTTAAATATGACACCAGGAAGATGAGGAACAGGTGAAAACAATCGGGGCGGAGTTACAAAGCAAGGGGCAGTACTACAGATACCAAAACAAAGAAGCACGTGGACTATACCAAAACACAAACATGTACAGGACTGGGAGGGGCCAATCATGACAGTAGCAGGCAGCATAATTTCATGTAAACAACTGTTCACTAGGAATAATTCAGTGAAAAGTCAAAACTGTTTAACCCTCATCCCGAATGTTGATAAGACTAATGTAGATAACAAGTAGGGAAGATTCACTCTTAAAATAGATGTTAAAAGCGCACATCTGTGTATCTAGGTAAGGACAACCTAGAGGTCATTTGTGCTATTTCTGTTAGCACTATCTGTGTTAACATGTCTATTCTGCCCATTTGTAATATGGCACATAATGTGTTAAAATAATTTTAACCCTGATGTTGCCACAGCCATCCGTGACTGGAAACCCAACTAAACATAACTGGCCTCATGCTCTCTGGGTGGACAGGATTGCCCTCCTTTCTTCTAATCACTCAGCATGATGATGGCCTATACAGGAGTCTGTGAGCTGATGTAGCGTTAGTGTTCTCCTCCAAGCGTGTTGAGCTGCCTGAAGCTGTTACTTTTATGGCAGTTCAAAAAAAGCAGTGGTGCTTCATGTATGTATGAGCTTTAACCTTTCCAGCTTGGTAGCATCCTGTGATAGAAGTAGGCCTAGCTTGTGAATGGAAATAGCTTCATAGCTCCAGTGCAGAGCTTAGGACCAAGCATATCTTAGCATACTTAGAAGTATTCCTTCAATAGAGCATTCATGCAAGTTCCCATACTGCTGCTTCTTTCCTGTGTAAGGCCAGCTTAGCTCGTTGGTGACACATCCTGTGGCACTTTACTGGGAACGTTAACCATAGGCTAAGTGACATTAAATAGCATGCTGATTGATGGCTGACTTGGGGCAGTAGATGTGTGTGAGCTGGCGTGACTGTGTCTGTGGGGGTTTCAGTGGGTTTGGGATTTGGGTATTTTCTAGCCTCTCTCTAACCTCCAGTCTCTCAGCCCATATGTTCTGGTTTGGCCTGAGGCGTGAGGAGGCGTCACCACTGCGCCCAAACCACACGGCGACACATGAGCACGGCAACCGGCCAGCAGCTAGACGGTCGAGAGAGGAAATGACAGGGCACCGGAGAGGAGAACTGAACAAAGGTTTTAGAGAAGGTCTGAGTGATGAATCCACGTTGGAATGATGTCTGAGGTAGTTGGTGACAGTGGTTGATTCTACTTGGAGAATTCACAATGTTGTGGACAGCACTCATCATTTCCAGTGTTGCGGTTATGCTGAAAGAAAGCCCAGTTCACTGTGTTGGCTTTTTCATGCCTGACCTGAGGTCAGGGTGTGGAAAGCCCCAGTGGAAAAGCCAGAACTGGCGAGAAAAGCTTCGTTTTGGAGCAGCAGTCCGAGTAGATACTGATGCTCAACACAACAATACTGCACAACACCATGAAAACAAACAGTCTGGTCAAACCACTGCAAAGGAAACATAAACACTCCCTCCCCCTTCTCTTGCTTGCTCTTTCTTTCTCTCCGTCGCTCTGTGTGGTGAAGAGGATGTGGTCATTTTTTTACACTGTCTATCAAAAGTCTGAGGACAGCTAGGTTTTCAAACTCTTCTTAACGTTTTCTTCGGTTCGGTTTCTTCTCTTCTGCTGACTTTTATTTGCCTTCATCAGTGTAAAGCACTCACTTTGAGCTGCATTTAAATGCATGAAAGGTGCTATATAATAAAGTTGATTATTGTTATTAATAACAGCATATTTTCTTTGTCAATTTGCACAAACATTACAATTAAATTAGGAAACTCCTCAGGTATTGTCATTGTCACAAACTGCAAAACCAAAGAAACATCTAATAAAAGTACTAGCTTGGAGGAAAAACTCCATACATTCCACCCCCTTGTTGTGATATGGACTATCGTCAGACACCTTTGGGCCAAAAGAGTTTCAATATGTGCTTTTGACAAATTGTCAAATCATTATTTAGGCAAAAACTGCTCTTCATACCAAGGAAGACACTTCAATGTACATGAACCTAAGGCTTGTAGCAATAAATTAGTTGCAGGTATTTATTTTACCTAATTGAGAACTAACAGAACATCAAACATTATTTTGACTATCTTCCTGCTCTTTTCTCTTTTTGTTAATTTTCCAGCTCAGTACTCTCTGGCGCTGTCCACCAAACTTGGACAGGAGATCCTAACAGTCACTCCAAATATTTACTGCACGCCGCTTCAGTGCTTGCCCATGGCCATGCATGGAGGCTTTTGAAACAGCCACAAGGTTTAAAAATACCCCCTTCAGGAGCTTTTCCATTGTCCCAGCCAAGGCATTAACCCCCTACCCCCACCCTCCTGCCCTGTCTATCAGATGGTAGCATCCACTTGGCTGCAGGGAAGGCATGGAGGGGAATCTCAGTAGGACAGTGCATGTTATCTGCTGTATGAGGGTGTTGTGTCTTGGGAGGGGGCTATGAGTGTGTGCTACACTACGCTCTGGGATAAGAGTATCAGGGATACACTTTGTCCGACATCCCCACCAAACTCTGGGTGGGTCTTAAAAGATCAAGGCATCTGAACGGTGGTGTGTTTGTGCGTGCATGTCTGTGTGTGTGTGTGAAGTGTCCACGCCACGTTGAGCTTATCTAAGCTCTGATAGCTGAGGTTTGTTTCTGAGTCAAGCAGAGAGTCTTCATGATCTATGTTATCTGAACGTCTGTGTAGAGAGCTGTGCATGTGTGTTTAGAAAGAACCATACACCAGCTGAACTGTTATAACTGTCATTTTTCTATGCCATTTACATATAATTACCAAATAAATTCAGTCATATACATTAATCACATATACATATGTAACATATGTAACTGCAGTCTGTGCTTTTTCCATTTGTTGCTGTTTACTTCTAAAGGGGAAAAGAAAGGTTGTAATATGGTCATGTAAAGAGAATTATGTCTGTCTTTGCTACACAGACCCATATAAATAGTGTATGGGAACATCTTGTAAAAAGTAAAATACACAATAAATGTAGGTCATGGTCCACTTAGGTTTAAATTACTTCATGCTTTTGTTATTGCTGTCAATAACTGCGGCTTCTAAGAGGTAACCTCCCAGAATTGTTTGTTTCCAGGCCCAGGTGTCACCTTACTATGCCACAATTGCACTCAGCAGCTGTGTAGTTATTGAGCATCACACCTCCTCATAACCCTGCGTACTCCCAGCACCCCCGTCTAGACACTTGCATTTTCCCTTTTGGCTCATGTTTCAGTCTGAAATGAGAAGATTAACACTAATTGCCCCTTTTTGATCCTTTAGCAGATAGTTGCCGTAAGTTCAGATTTAGCATTAGCAGTGGTTTATGGTAATTGAATGTGCCACATTCCTCTCGTGTGTGTGTGTATGTGTGTGTGTGTGTGTGTGTGTGTGTGTGTTTGTGATAATGAGTGCTTAATGTACATTATCCTGAGGCTCTGGTTGACTTGTTTGTTTTGTGGTCAGTTGTTTATGTTCAGAGTGAAAGGCAACAGCATTCCAGGCATTGTGCAGCATTGTGTAACGATAGCCAGCAGGGAAGAGGAAGAGAAAGACAGAAAGAGAGAGTGCTATTAACTCCCCCTCAATTTTCCATGTCATTTCATTTCAGTGGCATGACTGCAGCGGTTATGTCTCCGTATCACTGTGACAGGTTTTTAGAAGATTAAGTTTACTACGATCAAGTCCCCGTGTTTACATCTGCGGATTCTTTAATGATCATCATCACTGTGCATGACTGGGAGGAAGATCTGAATACTGTACTCCATAAATATCACAACATAATATACAAGCAATATAGACACAGTGTCTTCTTTGTATACAATCTGCTTTGATGTCTAATACTTGATTTGCAAGAGGCTTTCATCCCTTCAATCAGAGACAGTCTTTCTTTCCCCTTTGAATGACTGTTTACTGTGGTTATATTAGCTTAAAGGACTATGATTGGCATTTTAATTCTTTCCATAGTTGAGATTTACACTTCCAGTGGCCGTTGATGTCCAAAATGTACCAAAATCAACAGAAAAAAACACAAAGTCCATTAAAAAAGAGCAGAAAGTCATTAGGTAGGTTTCTGTCCATGTGTGTTTGTGCTAGTTTGACAAAGAAATTAAACAGTACTTTTATCTTATCTAAGAGAAAAACATAAAGGTGAAGTTGGAGAGTAAAGAGCAATGCAGCAGGCGATTAATTAACTTGCTTAATAGATATTCACTCAAAATGGGTCATTAGCAAAGGTCTGATTATTGCTGTCTAGGTAAAAACTGAGATCATTTTTTGTGTGCTAAAAATGTATAAATAAAACAAAATTAAGTTTGCCTACACTTCTTAAGCAGCACCATCACCCTTTGACAATTTGACTTTTAATACGAAAAAGAGAACCAGCGATTCAAAGCTAATAACAAAGAGCATTCTTAGTCATTTGAATCCACCACAAGTAAAGCTTTCTGTGTGCTGCCAGCATGAATCATTCTCTGGATGTTCTTTTAAAGAATTTTTGTTGTCTTTGTTGTTACAGTTTTACGAGTGGCACTTCTGTGACAAATTGCACTAATCTGTTTCCCCACAGACCACAACACTTTGGTCTGAGGGCTTCTTCTCTGCATTTGCCTTTCGTGGGAAAAATTCCGCCTTAAAATACTTTTATTTGCACTTTTTTTTTAATTCCTCTGTGGATTTGTTTGTCTCTTTTTCAGGGAGAGAAATAGCACATATCCACAAGTCAGTGGTTAAAAAAGACTCTGCATTCTGGGTTAGAAAATCCCTCCGCTTTCCCTGGATGCCAGTAACAGGCCCCGATTGGCACAGGATGAACGGAATGTGCAAATTAAAAGCAAAGATATTCAATACAGCTTAAGTCAAAACTTGCGGATTTCTAAGCTAGTGATATTTGCTGTTTACGAGAGACTGTCAGTTATATTTTAAGGGGTGAGTGGTGAAACCATAAGCGCAGTATTTGAAACTAATAAAAACTGTTCATATAAAGCTTTCGTCAAATCTCAGGGTCTGATTGCTTCCAAATAGTGCTGTTCACCTGGTTTTTGACAGTTCTTCGAATTACCAAAGGAAGAGAAAGTTTGTTTGTGATACCATTGAGAGCCTTTGGCTTTGTCCAAACTTCAACTCATTAAAGGAGCCACCAGAGTAGTTGGGTCACATGCATGTCCGCATGTCCATAACATGACTGGATAATAAGCTTGCACACAGTGAGTTAGTCTGTCAGACATTCTGTGTGCGGGTTATTGTCTAGAACATGTACATTCTCTCACATGCATATCTTTCCATCATCCTTCCGCTCTGAGATGTTGTTGAATGCTAGGTAAGCAGGATCAGATTACCTAAATGATGATGGATGAAGATGTGCAGATCCTTATCAGGATGCAAAATTCCCTATCTCATAAGCCAGCTGCAAAATATTTTTTCCAGCTTTACTCCTCAAAATGATAGTAGTCGGCAGCAGAAGAGGAAAAAATATAGTTATGCATCAGCTATTATACACAAAAATGTAATAAAACTGTAGATTAATCATTTCTAATTAATTAGAAAAAATAACATGCATTTGAAATAATTAGAATAAAAAAATAAAACAGAAGGTTACAATAAAAAAAAAAAAAGGTTTTATTTTTAGTCCAGGGTATCTGGCCACTGATGAGGAACCAGGGTACACCCAGAATATTTTAACATCACCTGAGATCCAGTGAGGAAATTCCAACTCCCAAACATCCTCAGGGAGGGATCTCTTCCTCCTGGCACATACAATAGCTGCAAGGTCCAGGAAGACGAGTCTGACCTCGTCCACACCTTAGCTGGCAATCTGCACTCTCAAGGCGACGGCTATCTTGTAGGCTATTGTTTGTTTAGTGTAACATTTTGATCTCCGGCTACTTTGTTCTGTGTCCGTTTCTGTGGGTGGAACTGAAGATTGTTAATGGCCTACCTCCGTGTTCTACGTAAGGGAAGTTGTCCTCATGTTAGTGACTGATGCTCAGGGTTGGGATTATACATGCAGGAAACACTTTTTACATTGACTTCTCTGAGAGGCCCCTTTTGCCATGCTGCGTCATCGAGCCTCTGACCCCCAATTACCCCTGTACCCCTGTACCCCTGACCCTGCCCACCCCTTCCTCAGCATCTCACTCTCACGCCGACACTGTTTTCTTGCCCAGATAAGCTTTCCTGTTTGCAGGAAGTTAATTTTTCCTCAGGGCTCATTCTTTGTTCTTGGGTTGATGCTAGAAATGATGGCTTATCCTAAAGAGTCATCCCAGAGTGTTACTTTGACACTCTCCTGTAGTGTTACTTTGAAACTGAATTATAGTGTTACTTTGACACTGTCCTGTAGTGTTGCTTTGATTTTGTCCTGTGGTATTTGTTTGTCAGTGTGTTGTGTGTAGCATGTGGCAAGCCAGTTTGAAGTGTTGAAGATTTTTTGGTACTGTTTTTACTCTTTCGTTTATGTTCCACTTCCCTCATTTAATTATGAAGCTTGAGGGGGTTGAACTTTGCTGGCGTGTCTAGCTTAGTACACTGGTGATTATTACTGACCATGTCTTTGTAGCTTATTCCTCATTTGCTCTCTCTCCGTCTCTCTCTCTAGTTCTACTTACAGTCTCGGTTCACGTGGCGTGGAGCTCGTCTCCTGAGGCCTCTTCTCCAGTTCACTCTGCTGATGATGGCCTTCTACACTGGCCTGTCCCGTGTATCTGACCACAAGCACCATCCCACTGATGTGCTGGCTGGCTTTATACAAGGAGCACTTGTGGCCTACTGCATAGTGAGTATCCTGTGACTCTCTCTGTCTGTTCTCTTGTCCCTCTACCCTCATTTGCCCATCCAGGCTTTTCTAACTTTCTAAGCTCTAAGGGCTCTATTGGCCTATCCCTGCACTCCTTTGTAGCAACTGTTGTTAAACAAGCATTGAAGAACATTCCCAAAACAAGCATTGAAGAACATTCCCAAAATCGTTTTCAATCTAATGAGAAATTAAAATAACGACATAACATTGAGTTCCATTTGTTTGCCGAACTAGACTATGTTGTTATAGCCAATGAAAACTAGCAGATGTCTCTCCCCCAGAAACTCTGGAAGTGTTCATGTAAGTGACATAGCATCACCTTTCTGTTACTACCTACTTTACCCAGGAGTTTATGAGCTGGCACCTTCACCCCACTGAGAATTTATCATTCTCTTTGTCCTCTGATAGGCTGGAAGCACTTTGTGGTGAGCTTTTGGCCAGATAAGTTTGTGTGAGAGTTTATCTGGTGAGAGGCAATAGAAAGTTGAGTTATCATGGGCTTATATTTTCTGCTCATGTCAAAGTGAGGACATAAGACCACTTGGAATCTGTGCTTAGAAATGAACCACGGAATTTACTGGAAACGGACCAGGATGTTTCCCAGACCCCACCCTCTCTCGCTTTCAACCCCTCACTCACTCTCTGCCCCCCCCCCTCCCCCTTTTCTCTCTGTCCACTAAGTTGTCCAGCCATTACAAGGGCCGCAAATCTCACTAATGAGGAGCACATTGCTTGCCTGGAGCCGCTGAGCAATAGAGCAGAAGCAAGGAGGCCCCTTTTCCAAGGGAGAGGGAAAAAGAAAGAGAGAAAGGGAGAAAAGTTCAGCAGGAGAAACGGAAAAAAAGGAATTTCTACACTCCACAGTTGTGACACATGTCACCTCAGCAGCCAAAGCCCTTCACTAAGCTGGATGGTGCCAGGGAAAATGAACTCTGGGCATGAGAGAGGGATAGAGGAGTGAGTGGTGGAGGATGGAGAGGAGAAGCGAGCTCTCTTTAAAAGAAAAATGACCATGCTAATTATTTTGGATTATTTTCATTCGCATGGCTGATATTTATCCGCTCTGCATGGCTGAGATGTTCAGCTGTCACATCTTAGAGAAGACTGTAGGGTATGAGGCCATGAAAGCTCTGCTTCTCCAGTTCTCAATCAACTTTGAAACCTCTCTCCCTTGCCTTTACCCTATCATGCCTAACATAAAGTGGGTAAGACCTTCAAAGACGTATAAAGGTTTTATTTCCTTTAAGTCATTATATCTGCCCTGAGTAGTTTCAATGTAGGTCTATGTTGAACATAGTAAAATGTATAAACATGTGGATTTGCAACTGTATATGTTCTAACACACTTTCTTTAACTGTATAAAAGATGCATAAAAGGCTGTCTTTTTTGGATGCACTTGTTTTTGAGCAAGCATGCAGACACATACAGAATGAAATACAGAGCAATACAGGCTTATTATTGATGTATTTCATAGAGTAACAATTTAAGGCAAATTACCAGTTTGCTTGCTCAAATTCATAATTTGTCATTTCTGAATAAGCCACAGATAAGCCAGTCTGAATGTGTGCACAGACCTGCATTGTGCTTCTTATACATAGTGATAGAAAATGCACATAGAAAGCTCCAGATCCAGATGTTCATACATTTTACTATGCCTAACATGAATATACACATATCATAACTACTCTTCTGCAGATTTTCGATGAGATTGAAGATGAAGATCAACAATGTTGTTAAAGAAGGAGCGTAGATTAAAAAGACAGAAACAGCTGTTGTTGGCCTCAGCGTTAAAGGGGTTAACAACTCCTATAGTGACTCTTGCATTGCCTTGAAATAATTCTCCAAGACAAATTTGGAAATTGTTAGCCATGCTAAAATGAAAAGTGCATTTACAGAGGCTCCTGCACGGCTGCCCAAACCTGGCAAAGCCTCTGTTGCTCCACTTCAACCAGGTTGATTGCTGAGTAGCGGCTGGCACACTTCGGGACATTTCATATACCCAGGGTGTGCCAAGAATTTGATACTGTTGTTTTTCCCCACTATGACTGGTTGGAATGAGGTCCCACCTATGTCTATGATTGTACCCTGATGATGACCATAGATCTGTCCAGCTGTCCTACTGGATTGTGCAATTGTCCCATGCCTCGTTTTTTGTAAATGTGACACAGGATCATGTTCATTCATGTTTTTTTTCTGTAGGACAAGTATATATAAGTATATTGTGTAAAAAAAGTGTTGCATATCTTGTGAGTCAGTGTCATATGAGAATCAGCAGAACGTGGCAAAGAAAGAGAGAGGGAGGGAGAGCAGAAACAAGGCACTTAGCCATGCAGATTGAGGCGCCCGTGTTCTCTGTTTTTTTTTTTTTTCTTTTCACTTCTTTTACTACTCTTGCATTGGAAGCTCTCCTACTCCCCTTTCTCTGCCGCATAACTCCCACTCTGCTCACACGCACACATCTGTGAACACTTTGGAAGCCCAATTAAACTATCTCTAATAACCAGAGTTCAGAGGCAACCTATGGGGAGAACATACAGCGCACGTGGCTGCCACAGAAATAAAAACACAGTGAGGGTCTAAAGTTATAGTTCCAGTCATGTGCATCGCAATGCGTTGAGGGACATCCAGGGACCCTGAAGGTCAGCTCCGGCCACTATGTCGGCTGTGTTTGTCCGTGTTGTCAGGCCTGGCAATGCCATCCTCTTTGGAAGCTATTTCAAGGCCAGAATTTCAGACTGCTTTCAATATGTTGCTGCTACTAGCTGAGCAAAACTAAGAGCTTTTAGGCGATATATCCTGATATACATGCTACGTGCTACCCTTTGCTTCATTTTCAGTTGACACATTGAAGGCTTGTCAGCAATGGTGCTGGCCAAGACCATAACACTGAGACATAATAACATTGTTGCCATAGTAAACATAGTAATAATGTTATTGCCATAGTAAACTCTTTATTGTAGTTTAGTTCTTTATGGGCTTTGCCACAGCACACTAAGAAGGCTGGGTAAGCTGGGGAAAGTGTTGATGATATGCTGTTGTTACATTAACATTTTAACTTCAATGTTTGGACAGTGGGCTATGATAAAGCTGGCATACTTAACTCCTTAATGTAATGGTAATTAATTATTGTAAGAGAGACAATCATTATGTAACGACTGATTATAAACATGGACAAACCTATATTGCTAGCCATTTTTGCTGCTGCCGCATCTGGACTTCATAAATCTTCTGGTTCATGTTGGAGAAGACACTCCCTTAATGGTGGAACCGATTCTTCCCTTTGGATCACTTTTGTCCTGAACATTCACTGCACTTCAAGCTTGGTCTTTGCACATTGAAGACTGCCTGAAGGTCCATGTCAAAGTGGCAGGCTTTGAAGTGAGCCTGTCTGGCAGCGGCAGGTCCTGGTGAGCTTTGGCAGTTGGTGCAGAGTTGCTGACAGGCTCGGGGTCTGATCCTCATTAGAGCGAATCAGCTCGAGCAGCTCCGCGGGACAGAGCCTCCCAGCGAGCATTGCTCACAGACCAACCTTAAATGTCAACCTGCTGTCTCGCGTCTGATGAAAGGAAACTCCAGGCCTGCTGGTCTTTGAGCGTAACGGTGCCCCTCGTCTTGCCTCTATGAAGAAGGAGCTCCTAAAGTCTGTGCATTATGCAAGCCTAAGATGGAAGCCTGGGCTATATCAGATTCATGGAGGTAGTCTCTGGTGTGATCACTGGATTATGTTTCGTCTCTCAGAGAACGCAAAAAACGATTGAATTGAAGTTTTTTCGGCCTGTTAGGACTGCCGCCACATCCTCCTGCTCTTGCTTCCAGCCCTTTCGGCCAAGTCATCAACTCTGGCCTAGTTTCTGAGTGGCTATCGAGGAGAGGAGAGAGTAAGAGATGTTGTGGCCCAGCCAAGCCTCAGTTTCAGAGGTGTTTCCTGCAGAACGATGAGGGTCAAAGAAGAGGGGAAACAGCTGGAAGGGGAACACTCTGTGTGCCTTTTCCTCTTTCTCTCCCTCTGTGTCCCTCTCTCTCTCTCTCTCTCTCTCTCTCTCTCCCCGTCTCCACACTCCCCTCTCTTCTTCCACTGTGTTTCCTGACCTTCAATACCCCAGCATTCCTCTGGAGCACTCAGGGTCATGGTCAGTGTTCCTCTGATAAGACTCCAAGACTGAGTGCTTCTTTTTCGGCCTGCTGGGCCAGATAGACATTACGATAGCCTATCACGCGCTCCCATATGTGTGTCTGTTTCGCTTGTCTCCTTTTTTTTCCCATCCAGCTCTGTGTTTGGAGCCATGGCAATGATGGAGGCAGTGTGGAGCCAAAAATAGTAGCGGTGGCTTTTTTTCCCCCTTCAAACTAAGGAGATTTAAACAGTCTTATTAAAGTCTACCCATGTTACACGAGAGAGATAAGGGCCAAGCACTGATGCCATTTCTGTGCAGTCGTTATGCACATGAGCCTCAGTGCAGTGGTGCCAACTAGTTATGCCTTGCAGCATACGCATATGTAAACATAAACATTCCCCCAATTTAGCACTTTTAAGAATGGGCAAGCCCACACCCATGAAGGACCACACATGTACACAGAAATGCCTACCATTGACCTCTTAACAGTAGAGTTGAACTTCATGCTCAATTGATCCATCTGTCTCTCTCTGTAAGCTTTTTCTGTATTTGAACTGAAGACAAAACTGAGAAGCTGAATAATCTCAAATAATTCTCTGCAGTGATGGATCTACTTTCTAAAATTAGGCCCAGTGCTCATTTTCATTCGTTCACATTGTGGCATGGTGATTGCTTATGAATAGATGTGTTGAATTAGTCATAGAATAACATCATTTCCTGGTCTGGCTGTGCATGTATGAGCCTGCAGAATCCAGGCATTTAAGAGGTTCCATCTCACTGCCATGCGGTTAAGTTTCATCAATGAGAAGCTTTTGCTGTGGATTACTTTGTCTATATATATGCATATTGTATTAAAATTATCAAATCTATAAATGTGAGTATTATTGTTTAACATTTCATATACTGTCCTGCACTAGATCCAATTTTTAAAAAGTATTAATTATTAAAAATTATTAATGCCTTTTTGTAATAAAACATCCATCTTTAATCATCATCATCAGTATTCATTTAGTCAATCTTTAATCGTCATCATCAAGTATGGATGATACACACACTATGCACAGAAATGCATATTGTGTGTTACAAAAAATATCACAGAAGCAATACAGTTCTGTCATTGTGTCCCGAGATAGACTTGGGATTGAGTTCCTGCTGATTTGCCTTGTTCAGAGTGTATAACAATTCTGGTTTTATGGCCTTGTGAGATCTTGTGAGGCTCAGTTCAGTCTCACTCCAGGAAAAGAACTAATGGTTTGGCTTGGGTTCCACAAGCTTTATTGCTTAGGCACCCTCTCTGCTACAGTACTGGACTTCTAGGGAGATTTCCCTGCATGTCACATGCGTGCGTCACCACCGCACTGGAAATCTCACTGGTACTCTACAGTCGCATTGTGCAAATCCATTATGCTGTGCAAGCAAACAAATAGCAATAAAGAACACTAATAACTTGCTAAAGTGGTATCATTTTGGTAGAGTAGTATATAAGGTTACAGCTGTATATGCTGGAGCCTGGGGTTTGAATCCCCTGCTTGGGCTATAAAGCTAGTGCTTTTGCTGCATTAGGAAAAACTCTAAACACTGTGTTTGGTTTCATCTGAAACTTGAGTACACTGTCTCTCTCGATAAGAGTGGTTGCCATGTGCAGTTGAGATTAATTCACTTTCATGTTGGCCTTTTTCTCCTCGAGCCCTAAATGTCTCTAACTCTGTGGACACGGGTCTGCTTCACAGCAGTGTGAACTTCTTTCACTGTTCATTCACTGAAATCATGGAACATGTCCACAAATTCCCTAACTCACTTTTCTTACACTCCATGCCGCACTACTTGACTAGAAGGCAAAAACAAGCCCTAAAGCCTGTGCACTGATATACAGCTTCTTTCAAGTCCACCTTTAACTGTATCTAAAGCCCATTTACAGACTGCATCTGAGCCTGTACACCCCAGCCTTTGCCCTAAGGTGCATTTCAGCGCTCTCTTGGAATATTTCCTGCGAGTATGTAATAAACAGGCACGTGCATATTCAAGTGCACATACACACACGCTGCACATACTGGGTTCCTGTTGCTGACGAAGCATTTCTAACACAATAGACTAAGCGCATGGAGGAAGAGCACTTTCACATGCAGGATCCCACCACAGGAAGCTTCCCTGCCACGATAAGACTTCATTAGCCACGCAAGGTCAAAGGACAGAGGTCGCGGTGTTAAGCAGCCCATTGTGAAAAACCCCATCTGCTACAGAGCTGTCATAGACACAAGAACACATTACTAGCCAGTGCCCAAAGGGGGAATGATTGCATACCCACACACCCTCATAATTCAGACTGAAGCATTAGTGAGGCCCTTTATGTTCTAGGTTATGATGTCATTGGCACAGAGGAAAGGTCATATTAAAAATGGCTAATGACCTAATTATGTACTTGCATACAAGCAGTCACTAGAGGCTCTTCTGGACTGCCTTAAAGAAGTACTACAATGTTTTTCTACATAATCTGTATTTGCTATATCTGTACAATACTTTTAACACGTTTCTCTGGGCTTATTACAAGAACAGAATAAAAAGGGTAATAGAAGCCGGTGGGCAGGTGTTAAAATGTGATTCTTTCATGTCCTGCCAAAGGGGCTTTTGTGGGTACGAGAGGCTGGGAAAGATTACAGTCATTGACCAAGCGTTAAGAGATAAGTATTCCAGCAAACTACGAGCGCACACTCATCTTTCTCTCTAGTTGAGTAAACCATTTCCATTTCCTTTATATAAAACTAGCAGTGCTGCTAATAGTCATAGACTTTCCTCATCAGTCATAGATCCAAAGAGGAAATCCCTCTTTTTTTTTTTTTTTCTTAGCCATGTCATGTCTATATTTTTTCCACTGGCATCACCCTTGGGAATTACCCAGCTATGGCGATAGCATGACAGGAAGCCCCACTGCCATTCAGCTTAGCTGCCCACCTTTCCCATCACACTATCGTCCTGCGTGTATGTGTGTTGGCAGGTCAGCTGGAATCTGTTATTCCATGCTGCAAGCATCCAGCTCAGCTGTTGTCCAGGCTTCAGCAACTGCAATAGGCTGTGAAAGACAGAACAAGCCAAAAGCCTGCTTCTTCTCTACTTCAGCTCTTCTAGGACCACTAAATGTCCACTCTCTCTGCAAGTGAACTTCAGAGATCATTACTACATTTGGCATGCCTCATAGGCCAGTCCAGGTGGACATTTAGCTCACCAGTAAGACCATCCAAAACTCATTGAGAATCCTTCGGGGTGGGAGCTTGGCCCGTCGCCGTGGGCATACTTCCTCCCCACCCCTCGTTGTTTTCCTGTTATGCCGGTGATGTCATCAGGACATAAAGCCATGGCTGCCAGGCAGTGCCTTTTCCTCCTTCAGTGCCTCCCACGCCATGCTCGTACTGACCTCACTGTCTTAACAAGTTCATGTTCCACACTGACTCAGTGTGCTTGAAAGACCCCAGTAATGTGGTGGGTGCTCCTTATCAGTGAATGACCTCAGAGAAAAACGTAGCAGAGTTACTGAGGTCACTGAGGTGATTCAGCTGAAGAATATCATGCACCATGCCTACTGACGATTTTACTTACGGACCACTGTAGGTAGTGAGCAGTAGGGAGTTTTTAAAGATGTGATACTTTGGTTCAAAGCAGTTACTTTCCTTTTAATCCTGTCTTCCTTCAAAAACAAACTCCTTCACACTGTATTTGGACAGCGCCCTATAGCTTATCATAATGGTCAGTTTGTTCGCAAACTATCTACAGAAACAAGGTTAGGGTTAGAATTAGGTTTTGCATGAAGGCTATGGTTAGACTTAAAGAGTATGTGTTAGGTTTGGGGTTAAGAAAAGGCTGACCTTTATATTGAATATATATTTAGTTAAATGCAATAGAAAAAGAGGGTATCTACAAAACGTCTATAGTGGACAATCAAAATATAGTGCAACCAATAACTCTTTGCTCAGTACGGTCTCACTCGTGTCCAAGTTTAGCAGTCCTACATAGATAGATACTTATGTGTCTTGTTTTTAAAGACATAATCTTTGGTTTTCTCTTGAATAGTGAGGCATCTTAACATTATCTTTTTAGATGTTAACCACAGTTCACCATTCATTAGTCTAACAAATATCTGACTTTATGGGTTTAATGTGCTCAATCCACTTCACCCAGTAGTGGGTGGTACAGTCGTGGGCTGGAGGGTAGGGAACCGGCCCTGTGACCGGAAGGTCGCTTGTTCGATCCCCAGCACTGACAGTCCATGACTGAGGTGCCCTTGAGCAAGACACCCAACCCCCAATTGCTCCCCGGGCGCCGTGGATAGGGTTGCTCACCGCTCTGGGCAAGTGCGCTCACTGCCCCCTAGTGCGTGTGTGCTCACTAGTGTGTATGTGTTGTTTCACTTCACGAATGGGTTAAATGTGGAGGTGGAATTTCCCCAGTTGTGGGATTAAAAAAGTACATAACCAAACCTGATCGATGAGAGGAAGCAGACTTTTCCCTTATGTGTATTTGCTGTGTTATACCATGGTTGGCTCTGGATTGAGCCGTTTTCTTGTAATTGGCTTTTCTGCTAGCTGCGTAGCAATACATCTCCTATTTGTGAAGTTCCACATTGTAAATGGAATTTCACCCAAGCATAAGATATCACATTTCCAAGCAATGTAATTTCCAAAGCTTCTATGTATCCCCTTCCAGTAAAGAGTGATAATGTCCCATCCCCCGAAAACTTAATAATACTCAGCATCATTTCCCCCACAATGTCTCCAGCATCCTGAAACAATACACAGATGTTGTCTTTGTAGGGGTGCGATTAAAAATAATATTTTTCCAAGAAAATTCTGTCTACGTCAGAGTGAGTTGATTTCCATTGTAATTGGCACACTGAGCTGATGTATTCATTTGTATTTATTTGAATTGAACTCGTTTTTATGTGGGCTTTATAAGCAATATGGTTAGAACCAACTCTAATAATATCCTTTTTGTCCTGTTCTGTCTTCTCTCTAGGTCTTCTACGTGTCTGACCTGTTCAAGCCCAAAATGAAGTCTGCCACTCCTCCGCCCTCACCAATCAAGAAAGAACTGCTCCCTTCGGCCGACATCATAGACAGGAACAATCACCACAACATGGTGTGAGAGGAGGATGACGGGAAGAGCCACCTTTAACCCCCTCCCCCCACCCGTCTCCTCTGAAGAAACCCGAAGAGCCACCTGTGACTGAAGAGCAGCAGCACTTTAGCTGTTACTCTCTCTCTCTCTCATCTGACAGTAGAATGTAGAGGCAAGAGACAGAGACCTTTTACTATTGAGACTCTTTTATGTTGATTATTATTATTTTTTTTTTTACCTATTACCACCTTCGCTATTCTTCATTTTGAGCCCAATTCACATACAACAAACAAATGCTAAACAAAACATATAGAAAGGAACTTACTACTGGGATTCCTTCCCCAAAACAGTGTTGACTAAATTGGGCCTGCAACTTCGTTTACAGGACCCTGAATGGAGTTATAAGGGCTGAACGGACGAATAAGGCGAAAAGAGGGTAAAACATACTGAATGAATGGATGGATGGATGGTTGGATGCACACTTGAATGAAAGAAAACAAAAGGAAGATGAGTGTGACCAATATCACTCTCTCTTTCTCTCATTGTCTGTCTGTCTCTCTCTCTCTCTCTTTGTCTCTCTCTCTCTCTCTCTCTCTCTTTCTCTCTCGTCTCTGAGGCCTTTCGCCAGTATAGGACAACAAATTCCTTAGTTATAGGAATGATACTTTACCTGCAATGTTACTATCACAGATATATTAACAGTATGAAGAACAGTAACTTATAGCACTATATCCAAGACCATTGTAAATCATTACCACTCGCTATCTGAGGGGTGTAGCTATGAAAAAGCTCACTGCGGTTTTTAGTGTGTGATGGACTGATATAAACTTACTACACTGTAGTGTATGGTGGTCGCAAAGAATCCAGAGGGCTTCACACTCCTGAGCACTAAACCCTTTGATGCTGTTCTTAGCTACCCACGCAGTGGCCTAGCTCCAAGGGATGTTGCATTTCACTGGGGTTTTTTTTTCTTTTGGGAGGGGGGTGGGGGTTGGGCTGGGGAGGGGTCATAAAAAAAGAGAGTGGAAGTTTCTAAATTGTGATTTTGAGATAGAAGCTGACCATCAGCAGCAGTGTTTGGAGCATGGCTGAGCCATGCTTCCGCATTGTGTCCTGGAGGGGTGGGGACGATGGTGAAGGGGGCGCAAGGGGCACTTTTATTTTTTGTCACCAGGGTCGTTCGGGATCGAGTCCCATCGACTGCACTGGCTTTGGCACATTTCTTTGGGATGGGTAGAAAGAGCCTAGTCCGCTGGCTGGTACAGACTCTTCTCCTTCCCAACCACATAATCACTCAACAGCAGCTGTGCCATTCATGCCTTTGGCCAGTGGTGGCTCTATTTGATGTGTCCCCCAGCATTTGACCCAACAAAGTGTGGGGTCCGACCACACTCACTCAATGCCACGTGTTGTGTATGAATGGATGCATGTATGCATGTATGTATGTTTGTTTGTTTGTGAGTGTTTGTGTTTCTGTACCTGGTCCTTGACTCTGTGCAGAACAATATTACCATGTGAAGAAAAAAAAATTAAAGAAAACTGTGGATTTTTTTTCTTTCTCTCTCTCTAAATGCCTCTCTTTGGCCTTTTTTTCTCTAAATGATGTCTACTGTCCTCATTAACCGCTGTACAGTTCTACTTTATTTTACAGTACACCATAGCATACAGAGCATCTTCACATCTACACAACCAAATGCCACACAGCCTTCAACATGTTGCACATCCCCGCACATTGTATAGTCCGTCCTATCATTTCAGCAAGCTGTTTTTTTTTCTTTTAAATATATAAATAATGTATAGATCACTAAAATTAACTATGTAAAATATTATTTCTGAACATTTTTAGATATATCCACTATGAATAAAAAAATGTGTCATGACCTGTGTTATTTACAAATTGCTGCTTCAACAAGCATTGATTGACAGATTTTTTGTATTTAGGTAATTAAAATATTGTAGATTTGTGATGGTAAGTTTTTAATAAGCGTTGAAAAAAAAACACCTACAAATGTATCAAAAATTTACTATTAGTATTTTTGTATTGTCTCATTTTGTACAAAAGAAATAATAGCAAATGTTATTTTCTGCTAAATGTACCTAGCTCTAATACATGTGCTTTTAAATAAAAAGCTCATTATGAACAGAAATGGCTGTATTTTTTTGTACATGATTTGTATTGTGTTACGATTTCAACGTAATTTCGCTATTGTAAGAAAACATTGTGGTCTGAAATGGTAGTTTTTGGCCTAGAGGAAAGAGCAAATGTTCTTTTAAAGGACACTGCACTGCTCCTATAAAGCATCAAACTGCTGATGCCGTCACCTTATGGAGAATTTTCAGCCTGCTAAATGTGAGTGAGCGAGTTAGAATTCAAGTCTGAGAGGTGCAAAAATTCAAAGTTTTCTTATGAGAGCGATCAGCAGTGGGCCTCATCTTGTACTTGAGGTCTAAAACCAGCAAATGGTATCCATGGAAAGTTTCTCCATTACAAAATACATCACGTGGTTGATGTCATTAATTTAACTCTACGTGACACTAAATGCTTAGTTTAAAGCAATGGAGAACAACTTTGAGTGATTAAGTCATCAGGCTCTTGCTATAATCTGAAATAAGATGTTCTAAGAGAGTGGGAGGCTTCACCTTCTTGGCAGTGGGCTGTAGTGCCACAAGAATGCCTGGCAGTGTTACAGCAGCAGAAAAGCCAATGTGTCATTCTCTCCCTTGTAAACTTGAGTTCACATCCATAAAAGCACTCAGCGCCGCCACTGGGACTCCGAAAAGATGGACTTCAGCTTTCTGTTTACATCTCTACAAATTAATCCTTAAGCCTGGACCCAACTGATCAAACTAAGAGCTCTCTGACAGGAGACATGGAATTGCGGCGAGTAGTAAACGTGTGTTAAGACTGCAGCCAAGTCAGCAAGTGAGTCAGAGCCGAGCTAGAGCACTTTGGCAAAGAGAAGCCCACCGATAGATCATAACAGTGGCATCTGGAGGAGTTCTGAGGGAGCCGGCTGGTCCTGCGGTCATGTTTGGCTGTGGAAAGGGAGAGCGAGAGAAAGAGAGAAAAACCTGGCATGACCTGTGCTCAGGAAGAAGGCCAGGAATGAATGGGTGCTAGTAAGAGTAAGAAGGAGTGTTTGTTATGGAGACCACGAAGAGGCTCAAGAAAAGGCATTCCAGATGTTTCAGTCTCCACCCCTTTTACTTACAGAGACTGCCGTGTAGGACTGCACGATATGAAATACATTTTACACTGCAATATAAACACCAAAGATTACCGTTATATTAATGACAATTAGTGCCAAATACAGGCTTGCTTTTACCTTCCTACCTGTACTGTTAACCCTGCTGAGTTCAGTTTACTCAAACCAGGTTAGAAACATTTTCAGTTGTATGTAATTCTATATTGTGTTGAATATATTAAAGCTTTTACAACCACATTTCCAAAAATGTGATGCTATGCAAAATATAAACCCCTAACAGAATGCAATGATGTGCAAATCATTTAAACCTTATTGTTTAATTGAATGAATTGAAAAGTGATCTCATTTAGTTGTTTAGGCTTCTGTTAAATGTATTTTGAAGCCACAAAGTGAATAACTTGACGTTTTGACTGCAATTTTAATAAATAAAGGCTGGCTGCTGACTTTTACACAGTACTGTATACACTTTTTTTTCCCTCACTTGCCGTCTGTAAGTTTCATTGATTTTTCACCACTTCATTTCCCATAAAGTTGGAGTGACTCTGCTTTGGAGAACTGTAATGATCACAATGACTCTTCAGGTGAGCGTTTTGAGAGTTCCATGCTCTTACACCAACGTTTAAAGATTTGTTTACATGGCTTTGCTACAAGCTGAACTAATAAACAAAAACATGAAAACCTATCATGACTAGAAAAACCAGTGTGAGATGGAAGTATTTCACACATAACTTGTGTACACCACGTAATATGAAAAGAACATCTGAACTCTGGGAAATCGACACTAACGTACATAACTTCTTTGTTCCTCTCAAAAAATAAGCACACTTGGATTTTCAACCAGATAATAAAAACAACCTAGATTAAATGACAACATCTAATTGTGAGAAATTAAGTAAAAATTAAGTAAAAATAAAAATAAAAAATTATTCATTTAGTCCGGATTTACATTTAGTCCGGATTTTGTGCTGAATTAAAGGAGATTCAAACCACAAATATTCAACCTGTGAATAAGATTATTTTTAACACTCATATCACAGCTTCTTGTGACTAATATTGCACTTGCTTGCACTGTGATATTGATATGCACACAATATATCGTTCAGCCATGCTGGCATATACACATCTGAAGAAGACCAATAAAGGCCCAGAGATTACTTTGGATTATCACAGTGAAATCCGACCTAGCTGACCATGAGGCGTTATTTGTTTGAAAGGTCCTGGAGAGGAGAGCCACCCACATGGCAGCACCCCATCCTGAACAGAAGCTTATTTAGTCTCATGATGACTGCAGAGCAGTGCATGGGTGAAGAGTGTAAACGGATTTGTGGATGGGTGAAGGAATAAATAAATGAAGGAGTTTGAGCCAGAAGTCTTCCAAGGCCAGCTCTCTGGTTTGAGCTGCATGGTGGTGAACCCACAGAGTAATTAGAATTAGTGAAGTAAAAAAGAGTTGAGGCTTTTTTTGGAAAACATTTTAACACCCTATATATTTACTGGCTGACAGGCAGCAAAGACTCCAGCGTAATCCAAGCCAAAAGGGCCGAGTGTGGATAGCAACCACAGAAAGCAGCAACCTTGTAGAACAGCTTTTCCCCTTTGGTTTCACTGATAGAACCTCAGCATCTCCTCGACGCACATTCACGCACATGAATCTGTATCGTGTCTGTATATGTGTGTGAGATTAGAAAATATACAACACCTAATCATCTAGGTGCCTGCTGAGGCTGTGCAGACGACGCTCTGTTTGCTGTCTCACCATAAACTCCTGCCAGAATCAGTTACACTGACCTGCAGGATCAAATCTCGCACGCTGTCCTTGACGACCAGTCCTTACACAGCCAGAGTGTTCAGTTACAATCTTCTGAACTTCAAGGGGTTTAGGCAGTAGATGGCATTTGGTGCAGCTGTCAGAAACATCTGATTGAAAGCCAAAGTAGAATATAAGCAAATGTTTTGTACGTGTGTAATGGAATCGTTGCAAAAAAAGGAATACGTTTGATTTCCAACATTGGCTTTGTTAGTTTTGCACTTGCTAATGTAACTAACAAGCAATGGCTTATGTTTAGCATCTAGCATTGTGCAAGCTGTATGCCTAAATATCAAACATCTTCAATTATACCAAGTTAAAGGGGAATTATGCTCATTTTTCAGCATTTCTGCATAAACCAATTGTTGAAATGTAAACAAAGTCATTTAGAGTGAAATTGTGAATTGTAGCTAAACTTTTCTCCACAGTGGTGCTAATAGGAACTGGGGTCACTGTGTTCAAATAGTGGTACATCTGTGGGAAAAAAAAACAAACTTTCTTTGTGTTCTACTTTGACTTTAAAGCCCTATGTGTAACTTTCTGCCATGAAAAGATTTTAAAAGCATGTTTAGGCCAAAACTTTACACCAAAACTACCATTAAAGAATGTCTGGGGCATCAGACAATGTATTTGTAACTGTTTCACATCGTACTTTTCTGTGAGGCAGTTAACAGGCATTAAATGCTTGCCTTATATGTGATATTTTTATTTGCAATGATAACAGTGATAGTAATGCAGAAATAGTGATACATCTAAAACGGATTTCTTTGCGCTCTATTTTGCCTTACAACACCCTCAAGTTTCTCTAGAGCAGAATATTTCACATAGAACCACTCTGAATGACTTTGTTTAAGACTTTATAATTTTATCCTACTGAAAATTTCTAACAATTGGTGCAATTCCCTTTTAACTACTCTCAAATAAACTTGCTTGTGTGGTTTCTGACCCTGTATGACATACTGTTATCTATAAAGATGGGTAAAAATATGCCACTTGGCTATAGTAGCAGGCAGTAAAAGTGTAAATCTGCACTTTTGTCTATATAAATAATAATTTGTCACACAATGTCAGAAACCACATAATCAAGTCCTTTTGAGGTGACAAAGTGGAATTCCACTGATTTTTTTAATTTCAATATATTTAAATTGTGAGAATGCAAACAAAGTCATTCTACCATGATCTAACATGAAATGTCCCATTATAGTGAGATTGGTGAAATGAACTGAGACTGAATTGTTTAGTGGTGATAGCAACTGGACATCTGATGCATTTACAATAGTGTATATATCTCAAAGTCAGCCTGGGTAGAAATGGTCTTATAAGGGAAATACTTGCCAAAGAGTTTTTCAGATGTACAGGTAGGCTCACTGGTCATTTTAGATAGTAAATAAAATGACGATATTTGCATTGTAGACATTGTGACTCCTGGTTCCCACCAACACCATTATAGAGTGTGGCTAAGTTTCTGTATAATTAACCATTTCACATCAAATCACTCCTAATGATTTTGCTTAGTGCTTACAGAATTTCCACTAAAAATTGTAGAATTTCCCTATAGATTAACAGTGTTTAGGTACACAACTAAAGAAGAAACAAGCATTGGCTGAAAACTGTAGAAGGAACATTTCCTATGATAGATTTTCTGCTTCAAACATATATTCAAAAAAGTCACTGACATCTCTTGACGCACACAAACCCAACACGTGAAGAAAATGAGCGCTAGTGTGTGTCTGCTTGCAGTGAATATGTGTATAGGGGTATTGGAAAATGGCAGCTGTGGCATACAGTGAGACTACATATACTGTACTGTATATTAAAAAAAAATAAAAAACACTGCCAGGCACAAGAGGGGCACTGTGGTGGGGTGGAACCGTCCAGCTGGGAGCAGGAGCTGTGGTGGGGATGGGAACCGGGCTGGAGCAAGGGCGGAACGGGTGCAGGAAGGGGTCTGGGACTCAGAGAGGGGCTTTTGAGTCTGCCCCATCCCACAGAAAGGAGGGGAGGCTTGGGCAGGGCTCCGTTCCTCACTTCCTTTAGGGAAATGGAGCACATTCCAGCAAGCTGCCCTGTAAAATAGAATGAGATGGAGAGAAAGGGAGATGGACTTGGGGGTGATGGGCGAGGGAGGGAGAGCTAAGCCACCACAATCAACAAGAAAGAATGTGGGATGAATGAAGAGATAAAGAGGACGGCACACTCAATCCTATTAGACTGCGTTTTGCTTAAGGGGAGAAGTAATAACTGCTTAATTATTTGTCACAATCCAGTCAGATGTGAGAACACTGCAGCCTGAGAGAGAGGCTTACGCTATTTGGAGCTACACTACATTACCTAGAGCAAATCCATCTTTCATGCCAACACCATGTTGAGACACTAATCCATTCATAACTGCTGCTGCTTGCTTGGATATTTTTGCCTCCCTCTCATAAATGTGCTGGCGTAGGTGGCTCTTACTGAAATTAATAAAAGTTCTTATTTCCATGAGATTATCCTGCAGCTCAACTGGTGTATCAAAACAATATCACAGCATTTCCTGTTGGCTTCATATATAATAAGGAAGTAATCCAAGAACATCCTTTTAATTGTGAAAGGCAGGATTGCCCTACTTTTTGGTGTTCCAGTTTTTGGCCCGGGTAACTCTGGGTCTTCCCTGGCTTTCAGTGAGGAGATACATACAGACTGCTAAAATGTTTTCCCAATATTTTACTCAATATTATTAATTACTTCATAAGTAGCACAGATACTTTAGTCCTCTTGTGCATCAGAGCATAAATACAACAAATTGGGCTACCCAACAAAAAAGTTGAACTGAAATGTTTCTAGTATTTTGTTTTATTTTTTTCCCCCAGAAGTCACGTACTATGTTTCATGAGCCAAAAACATAATTCATGATAATAATAAGTCATGATTATAATAAGTCATAATTCTTTTTAATGTGACTATATACACCAGTCTTGGTTTACTGCACCCTTAAGACTGATATATGTAAATGATCTCTCTTCTGATTGGCTTATCCAAGAAACATCCATCCATCCATCCATCCATCCATTATCTTCCGCTTCTCCGGGGTTCGGGTCGTGGGGGCAGCATCCTAAGCAATGAAGCCCAGACCTCCCTTTCCCCAGCCACTTCCACCAGCTCTCTAAGGGGGATTCCGAGGCGCTCCCAGGCCAGCTGGGCGATATAGTCGCGCCAGCGTGTCCTGGGTCTTCCCCAGGATCTCCTCCCAAGTGGACTCGCCTGTGACACCTCCCGAGGGAGGCGTCCAGGAGGCATCCTAACCAGATGCCCGAACCACCTCAGCTGGCTCCTCTCGATGTGAAGAAGCAGCGGCTCTACTCCGAGTCCCTCCCGGATGACTGAACTTCTCACCCTATCTCTAAGGGAGAGTCCAGACACCCTGCGGAGGAAACTCATTTCGGCCGCTTGTATTCGCGATATTATTCTTTCGGTCATTACCCAAAGCTCATGACCATAGGTGAAGGTGGGAACGTAGATCGACCGGTAAATCGAGAGCCTTGCCTTATGGCTCAGCTCTTTCTTTACCACAACAGACCGGTAAAGAGCCCGCATCACTGCTGACCCAGCACCAATCCGCCTGTCAATCTCCCGCTCCCTTGTACCATCACTCGTGAACAAGACCCCGAGATACTTGAACTCCTCCACTTGAGGCAAGAGCCTATCCCCGACCCAGAGAGGGCTCTCCAAACTTTTCCGCCTGAGAACCATGGTCTCGGATTTAGAGGTACTGATTCTCATCCCAGCCGCTTCACACTCGGCTGCAAACCGATCCAGCGAAAGCTGAAGTTCGCGGCCTGATGTCCCCAATAGGACCACATCATCTGCAAACAGCAGCGATGTGACCCTGAGGTCACCAAACCGGACACCCTCCATCCCTTGACTGCGCCTAGAAATTCTATCCATAAAAATTATGAATAGAATCGGTGACAAAGGGCAGCCCTGACGGAGTCCAACTCTCACTGGGAACGAGTCTGACTTATTGCCGGCTATGCGAACCAAACTCCAGCTTTGTTTGTACAGGGCCTGAATGGCTCGTAGCAAAGAGCCATGTACCCCGTACTCCCGAAGCACCTCCCACAGAATACCCCGGGGAACACAGTCGAATGCCTTCTCCAGATCCACAAAGCACATGTGGACTGGTTGGGCAAACTCCCATGAACCCTCCAGAATCCTGGAGAGGGTGAAGAGTTGGTCCAGTGTTCCACGACCAGGGTGGAACCCGCACTGTTCCTCCTGGATCCGAGGTTTGACTATAAGTCGGACTCTCTTCTCCAGTACCCCTGCATAGACCTTACCAGGGAGCCTGAGGAGTGTGATTCCCCTGTAGTTGGAACACACCCTCCGGTCCCCTTTTTTAAAAAGAGGCACCACCACCCCAGTCTGCCAATCCAGTGGCACCTCCCCCGATGTCCACGCAATGTTGAAAAGGCGTGTCAGCCAAGACAGCCCCACAACATCCAGAGCCTTGAGGAACTCAGGGCGGATCTCATCCACCCCTGGAGCCTTGCCACCAATGAGCTTCTTAACTACCTTAGCGACTTCGGCCTCAGTAATGGACAAGCCTATTCCCATGTCCCCAGACTCAGCCTCCTCATGGAGAGCATGTCAGTGGGATTGAGAAGGTCCTCAAAGTATTCCTTCCACCGCCCAATGACGTCTTCAGTCGAAGTCAGCAGCACACCATCTCCACTATATACAGTGCTAGTGGCACACTGCTTTCCCCTTCTGAGTCGCCTGACGGTTTGCCAGAATCTTTTCGGAGCCGACTTAAAGTCACTTTCCAAGGCCTCACCAAACTCCTCCCATACACGGGTTTTTGCCTTGGCGACAACTGAAGCCGCAGATCGCTTGGCCTGTCGATACCTGCCAGCTGCCTCTGGTGTCCCACAGGCCAACCATGCCCAGTAGGACTCCTTCTTCAGCTTGACGGCATCTCTCACCTGGGGTGTCCACCACCGGGTTCGAGGATTACCGCCCCGACAGGCACCAACTACCTTACGGCCACAGCTACAGTCAGCCGCTTCAGCAATGGAGGAACGGAACATGGCCCATTCTGAGTCAATGTCCCCCACCTCCCCCGATATCTGGTCAAAGTTCTGACGGAGGTGTGAGTTGAAGATCAATCTGACAGGTTCTTCTGCTAGACGTTCCCAGCAAACCCTCACTATACGTTTGGGCTTGCCTGGTCTGACCGGCATCTTCCCCCACCACCTGAACCAACTCACCACCAGGTGGTGATCAGTTGACAGCTCAGCTCCTCTCTTTACCCGAGTGTCCAAAACACATGGCCGCAAGTCCGATGACACGACTACAAAGTCAATCATTGAACTGCGGCCTAGGGTGTCCTGGTGCCATGTGCACTTATGGACATCCTTGTGTTCAAACATGGTGTTCGTGATGGACAAACTGTGGTTTGCGCAGAAGTCCAAAAACTGAACACCACTCGGGTTCAGATCAGAGAGGCCATTCCTCCCAATCACACCCCTCCAGGTCTCACTGTCATTGCCCACGTGAGCGTTGAAGTCCGCCAGTAGGACAATAGAGTCTCCAGGAGGAGCACTTTCAAGCACCCTTCCCAAGGACTCTAAGAAGGCTGGGTACTCTGAACTGCTGTTCGGTGCATAAGCACAGACAACAGTCAGGACCCGTTCCCCAACCCGAAGGCGTAGGGAAGCTACCCTCTCGTCCACTGGAGAAAACCCCAACATACAGGCACCGAGTCGAGGGGCTATGAGAAAGCCCACACCTGCCCACCGCCTCTCACCATGGGTAACTCCAGAAAAGAATAAAGTCCAGCCCCTCTCAAGGAGATTGGACCCAGAGCCCAAGCTGTGTGTTGAGGTGAGCCCGACTATATCTAGCCGGTATCTCTCAACCTCGCGCACCAACTCAGGCTCCTTCCCCGCCAGTGAGGTAACGTTCCAAGTTCCAAAAGCCAGTTTCAGCAACCGAGGATCAGAATGCCAAGGCCCACGCCTTCGGACACTGCCCGATCCACAACGCACTGAACCCCTACTACTGCCCCTCCCATTGGTGGTGGGTCGATGGGAGGGGGGACTCATGTAACTCCTTCGGGCTGGGCCCGGCCGGGCACCATGAGTAAATGCCCGGCCACCAGACGCTCGCTGGCGAGCCCCTCCCCCAGGCCTGGCTCCAGGGTGGGGCCCCGGTAACCCTGTTCCGGGCAGGGTACACAAGTCCCGTTTTTGTGTCTTCATAGGGGTTATTATGGATCACACTTTGTCTGACCTGTCACCTAGGACCAGTTTGCCATGGGAGACCCTACCAGGAGCTTTTGCTCCAGACAACATAGCTCCTAAGATCATTCAAGCACGCAAACCCCTCCACCACGATAAGGTGGTGATCCAAGGAGAGGTATCCAAGAAACAGTCTAGGCTTAAACACCTCTTTATAACTGTATTGTGAGTGGGCGGAGCTAAACTGCTGTTGGTATTTGTTGACATCATAAACACAATTATTTCAAAAAGCGTGTCTTTTGCAACTTAGCTCTGCTAAATGGACTGAATGGACTGGGAATGTTGTGAGGATAGAATATAAATACTACATTCAGCCAGCTAACTCAATTACTGATATGAGCCCTAGGATCCAATGTTAAGGTAAGCCAGGCTTTTAAGAGCAATATCACAAAATTGTAGCCAGAAAACTTTAAAATATGTATTTTACATTTCAAATTGTGTGTTATTCGGCATTTTTTTGTAACTAGTGTGTGGGTTAAAAATAAAAAAAATAAAACCTTGTTTGACCCCTGTAACCTCTTGGTTTTGTCCAATCAAACTTGTCACATGTCTGTGGGAACTAATTAAGAAATTGTGATTTTAAAACGTTTAATCAATTTTAAAGGCCTTTTTGTTTTTGTTGCTCCGTATAGAATATATCATTTGGGGATTTTTATAACAGAAGTGTATAATATATAGAAAAAGTTGTTTGGCCACCCCTGTAAACGCTACCGTTTGGTTTAGTCCAATCAAAGCGGTTGTCAGTGTCTAGTGGAGAAAGTGTGTACAGTGGGGAGCAAATGATTCCTCAAACAGACACAACGACCGCCAGGAAACTGAAGCCTCTTGCTTGGTTGTCAACTATAAGAGCTTTTCTGATATTTTCTATTTTTCAGAAGACGGCACTTCACAGTTGTTTTTGGTGCTGCTTCTGCCGGTGTGTTTTTGTTTTATATATAACCGCAGATCATGAATTTTTAAGCAGACCTTCAGAAGGAGGCGCATCTGATGTTCTGCTGAAGTTCTCGTGAATGCTTGATTTCAGAATACATCACTGTACTGCTGCATCCTTTCCACATGTTGCTGAAAGTCAGGCCTTCAGGAAGACGAGGCTGTTGAATTGTAAATATCCTCTGTTAGTATCTACAGTTTGCTATGGACACCAGACTGTCGACTTTTGGTGGGCGAGCTGGGAAGCTGTCGTGGAACTTGACAGGGTCACTGAGCAGTGGAGAAGTGGCTCTCACTCTCTCGTGATGGCCTCGGCTACTGGGACGAGTGTATTTTGTCACTGATAATGGTGCATGTCCTCAGAAAACATTTGCTTAGATAACTGTTGAGTCGGCCTGTAAAGGCTCATATGGAAAGGGCATCGTGCTTGGCTGGGTTTGCCGCACACGCTGCTTGATGTGTATTCAGGCTGTGCTCTCCAAGGCCGCAGTTTGGCTGTTCATCACAGTAAAACAGAGGAGACCGAATAGTAAAATGGTGGTGCTGGGTTCAAATAGATGGGAACCGAACCCTGTGTGTGCGCTTGCGTGTGTCAGCTTGTTTGAGATGTTTCCTACGTCTGTTCCAGTCAGTCATGGGTTTAGGTGTAGCAATTAGCATAATTCATAATGTGATTCATAACAAGTGTGCTTGTGATACAGCAGATTAGAAGTGCTTGACAATGTGCCTTGTGTGATGATAATGTATCCACTGTCAGATTATGAGTGTTTCAGCATTATATAAAGTACAATATTATATAATAATAAAATAATAGCCAATTTGCTAATATGCTAGCCCCACTAGCATGTTAACCAATGCTAACTTGCTATAGAGAACACACAACTACTGTTTATTTGCCAAAATTAATTCACTGGAAAAGTCAAATGTGCTCTGTACAAAGGTTATAGCATATTTTATATTTCATGTTTTGTCTTCCTCCAATATGTTAAGCTCAAAGCAAATGAATAGGAATTGGACCCTAAAATGAGCAGAAATCTGTCACGGTTGTGTTTATGCCTGCAGAGGTTGTGTTAACCTGTGTCCACTTAGAAAACCAAACCAACAGAACTTAATGGCTGGGGGTGTTCAAATGTTTGCACATGACTGAAACATAGTTGTTTAAAGATGCCCCCGGTTGTGTGTAGTGTGGCACTATTACAGTTTGTTCCTGATCCAAATAAACAAAGAATGAATTCCTTTTCATTGCTGTTTACAAAATATGATGGCAGTTAACAGAGAGCTCCCCAAAGTTAAGTATGTCCAGAAACATGGTTTGCAATGCTGTGAGTATAAGAATACAATAGTGCAAAACTAAAGACAAACTTTGTACACCAAACATGTCTTGGCTGGTTGACTATATTTGGGGAAAAAAATAAGGAAAACTGTGTAAATCAGGTTTTTAAACCTCTTTAAGTGGTAAAGAGTGCATCAGAGTCGCTGTGTTATGATGATCTTAAGGCTGCAGTGCTTTTTGGCAGCTCATCTCTCTGTGTTTAGCAGTGTTTTGGGAAAGCGAGAATCCTGGGTCTTGAAAATTTCCAGATCTATGTAATGTAGATGATGGTCATCTGCTGGTAAATAGTAGCTCTGTTTTCAACCCCTCCTGCAGTCTCTCTCTGAACCCGGTTCACTGCCCAGTTCCTGCCAACCAGCCACTCTCGCTACACGGTCAAGCCTTACTATGTGGAGAAACAGTATTTCTCTCTCTCGCTCGCTTGCTGCGTCAAATCTGCAGACTCTGCATGTGCGTGCATCTGCAATGGTCATTACTGCATTACTGTCCAGGGGGCTTCGTGTTTCTGAACCCGTTCGCTGGGTTTATGGCCATATAGGATCTGATTGCAAAGCATCTTGAGAGTGTGATAAGGTTGCAGCAGAAAGGTTAACAGAGGAAGATGTAAATATTAGGCTGTTTGCATTCAAGATTTCATCAGTGAAATTGGGAGGGGAACAGCGCAAGAGTAAATATTTATGGCTTTTCACAATAAGGATGGCTCTGCTTGATTAGTCCTGGCTGTCTGAGCTGACGCTTAATTATACACAGCACAAGTGAGCTTGCGTGCATTATTCGCTTGTGCTCATGACTAAGTGCGATGTCTGTCATCAGTAAGTTGCGAGAAAGGATCACAAGCTGACGACTGGTTAAAGAAAAACACTTCTCATTTATGAAGCTTTTTCCAGGCATGAGAGAGGCCAAGCGACAGTGCCTCCGTTTGCCGAGCAGCTATTCTGCAAGCGTAAACAACCGGCCTGCTCATGGGAAGTTGAAATGTTGATGTTTGATGGAAATCGCAAAAGTGTTTGATTAACAAAAGGCTTACTTTCCTTTTCTCAAAAGCTTCCTGTGGTACAGTTCCAGCTTATTCAAATCTGGGTCCAACATGCCTGTTTTTTCTCTTCATTTGCAAACTGCTTTTTAGCAGCTGAGAAACTGCTGTGAATGTGTTTGGCTCTGTGACAACACAGGCCTCACTCAGTAGCAAGTTGGTTGCTGGTTAGTACTGCTAGTAGAAAGCTGTAGTGGGGCTGTTTCAGTGATTCTTGATAGACTCGGATTGCAGTTCAGATTGTTGGTCAGTTATTGGTTTACATTAATTAATATAGATTCCCACAACAATTGTTTCTGGCTAATTAAGACAATAATTGTGCTGTGGTATGATCATAACATGTGATAACCAGTGAATTTGTCTATTAGATATGGCCTTTTAACCTTTTCCAACTGCTTACGACCACCAGTGGTTCCAAAACACACTTCGTCATATTCTTCAAAACTTTCATCTTTCATAAGTTACATTCAAAAGGTGGATGTCTTGTGAGAGCTGGAACTGTCTTCTTTCCAGTCAAATAGATGGGTGATGTAATTTTAAACCCTTACCAATAAAAGAAGCTGAACTCGTTTTTTTTTTTTCTACTGAAAGTCAACCAATTTTTCCAAAAATCTGGCCTATAAACTATAAACAGATGGTGTCTCTTCAGTGATCTGCACTGTAAAAATGATTTTTATAAAAATACAGTTTTTTAAATGTTTGGCTTTCAGTGGTAAATTGTAAGCATACAGCAATATGTGCATGATCATAAAACAGAACTGAACTTTAAAAAAAAAAATCCATGCAGTTACTGAATAATTTGGTCATGTACATTCAGATGGAAAAAAACAAAATATACCCTGTTGAATAAGTAGTTAAACAACTTTAGGCAATATTGATTGTCTTGGTAGAACTTTGTTTAGCCTACTGCATGTCGTGTATGCATTTATTTTTATGTAGCATTTTATATAATGAATGATGAACCTCACAGGAGTATAAGGAAAGGCATCCACAGCAAGTGGCAAAAATGGGCTCAAAGCTTAAAACTGCACATCATGCACACATGGCTGCTACTGCTGCACGCAGTGCCAGTATAAATGGCTACACTGACTAAAACAGGAACAAGTTCTAAGCACCAGGGGTTCATTGCACAAGTGTTTAAAATGTGGTTTTCTTATCTGTGCCTTATCTGAAATGCCAAAAAACACATTTGCCATTTGCACGCTTTCCATTGTAGTGTTGCAGCAATCGGTACGGCCCTAATTATGAATTAAAAAAGCAAAAAGTGAAACATCAATTAATGTGTAGAGCTAGCAAAAGAGTTCATTTGGTTGAATTAAAAGATTTAAAAATATTTATCTTACATAATTTAAGACATTATGAGTTGACCTACAATGATATCTAGGAGGACACAGCTTTTAGGAGGGTTTAACTGCGACTTCTAAAAATACTTAAAAAAAAAATAATAATACTATAGTGGAAATCTATAATTGCTTGTTCTAGAACAAGAGAGAGCAGAATGAACAAAGTGTTCAGTAGTAATTTTCAATGCCATAAAATGGAAACCTAGTTTTGACTCTATAGTCCTGAGTCTGTAGTCCTCAGAAATCTGAAGCCACTGAAGCTTCTTTTCCAGACTGTCTGCGTCTGAAATCTGTCAGGTTATCTGATGTGCAGAGCACTTTTGAGTCCTACATACCTGAGCCAAGCAGTCCATCAGAGCTTATATTAACAGCTAATGCACTGTTGATGTTCTTCAGGTAATGCGTTTGATCTTCAGCCACAACTCCAGGTCCAGAGTCTTTTGAAGTGAGTTGGTGTTTCTGGATATATGCCTATTCCTCCCAGTGTATGAAGTACACCAGCTTTGATCTAACCAGAGACTGTACTGTTATTAAAGTCCCCTCAGACATTTCGAGCAATAATTAGAGATTAACAGAGGCCTACCTGTGGATGAAATGTGTTCTTTTTCTTTCAGAGGAAAATAAGTTAATCATTGTAATAGAATAGATTTAGGCAGAAATCAGATTTGCGCTCTCCTTACCGTACAATTGTGGTTTTGCTTTGGAGCTTCGAGGATGATAGGCAGTATATAGGCCAAAAGTTGACATACACTTAGGCTAAAGACAATCAAACGTCTGTTTTTCACAACTCATAATTCTCATACAATTCTCATACATATTCTACTGTAGGTCAGTTGGTTGATGTAATTTGTCCATGAGAGGTGATTTCAAAGCTTACATAAAAGCCTTTTAATAACTTAATTTAGGAAGACTAGAAAATAATTGGGGTGGTCTTCCACAGGCTTATCACAGTACTTTGCTGGAGTTTTTGCCCGTCACAGAACAGGTATGACTTGGGTTGCTCAGACATGCTTTCAGTTCAGTCCCAAAATTTTCAATGCAATTCAGCTCCGTTCTTTCCAATATCCACTTCAATACTTTGCTACCATTTTGCCACGACTTTGCAAAATGTATGCCATACAGTGTCATAACCAACTCCATTTGAGATCGCAGGTGCAGGTTGTGCTGCGGTTTGAGTATAGTAGGTTCCAGGGCTTGTTAGCTTCATAGTTGCAGTGCAAAACTAAAGAGGCAAACCTTGGACACCAAGCCTGTCCTGGCTGATTTACTGCACTTGGAATAATGGGGGGATTTTTTCATTTTGCCATGAAGCGGAATCAGGTCGTAATCAAAATATGTGTACTCCTCAGCAGTGAGCAATTCCTCTCTTGGGAGTAGTGGTGCACCTTCAGCTGAGTGGTCTTTCACACTTCTCCAGTAAGCCTGACGGGGTCCAAATCCCACTACGTAACGTCTGTTTCCTTCACTGGCTTGGACAGAACTCATCTGCTTTGCCAGTAATGAGGGGGAGAATGTTTGGAATCTGTGACTAATGCTAGCCTGAGGGGAAATGTGGACAAACACACTGTTGGACACCTGTCTCCTCTGTCATGCGATCGGAATTACATGAGGATGATCTGTAAAACATCAGCACTGCTGCGTAAGAGGTTCTCTCACTTTCTCTAATGCTGCCTCTCTCTCAACATTAGACACCATGTCTCACCACTGTATTTAATGATTAATGGAGTGCTTATAGTATTATTTATCTCTAGCTCATAAATTTACCATAGCGGGAGAGATGGTGCTGTCAGCATGTACGATTTACGTGTCTTTATAAACATTCTGTGAATTGTGTAAGGCCTTTGTGTGTTTATTTATGGATAGGTTTTGGGAAATATGCGTGCACAGCTAGACTGAAGATTAATCTAATTCTTTACTTATTCATTAAAGCCTTGCTTTTTCAAATGTAGTTTTTTTTTTTCTTAGAAAATGCCAACAATGATTGTAGCTGATCAGCACTAATAAACAAACTAGCTGACTTATTTATTCAAGTGTAGGAGGAGAGGATGATGTTGTGGATTGTTCGCCACTTCTCCACCTGGGTTTACTTGAGGATATTGAAGTTAAATTCGATCCGATAGTATATGATAGTTTATAACATCAAGCTTACTTTGTTGATAACTTTATTCATTGTAGATACATTTTTGTACTGACTTTGAAGGCACTTTACCAACCTGTTGCTGGTAATACATCCAGTATACTACTGCTTGGAGACTGTCAGCTGATGAAACTCAACAGTTACACTACACTACAAACTCAAATTGCCTTCTCGTTCCCAGGACTAAGCTCAGCACCATGGGTGATCGTGCTTTTTGCTCCGCCACACCTCATTTATGGAACGCCCTCCCTGACCATTTGAGGGCACCACAGACAATTGAGAGTTTTAAAAAAGGATTAAAAACATTTCTTTTTAGCAGAACTTATGATTTTTAATTAACTTGACTGGTTTTATGCTGTTTTATACTGGTGATTTTACTTTGTAGCACTTATTTATTATTTTAGCCACAAATAATTACCACACCTATACCAAAATTTGCTGAAGGCATTATGCGTGGTAGGAAGAGTTCTCTTGATGTCCCCCAAACCCACATTCGTCCATCAGCTTGCTAGATAGGGAAGCATGACTAATCACTCCAAAGAACACATTTCAACTGCTCCAGAGTCCAGTGGAGGCATGAATTACACCACTCTAGTGGACACTTGGGATTGTGCACAGTGATCTTAGGCTTGTGTGCAGCTCTTCAGCTATGGAAGTCCATTTCATGAAGCTCTTGACACACTGTTCTTGAGCTTATGTTGATTCCAGAGACAGTTTGGAGCTCTGTTGTGAGTGATGTGACAGAAGATAGGTAATTTATATGCACTTTGTGCTTCAGCATATGGCTGTGTGTGTGTTTACATAGTCTACTGCTTTGTACTTGAGCTGTTGTTGTTATTAGATGCTTCCATTTCAGAATAATTGCACTTACAGTTGACCAAGGCAGATCTAGCAGAGCAGAAATTCATGAACTGACTTGTGGTAAAGGTGGCATCCTGTGATGGTGCCGTGGTAAAGTCACTGAGCTGCCACTGTTTGTCTATAGAGATTGCATGACTATGTACTTTTATCTGTCTGTTAGCAATGAGTGTGACTGAAACACCCGAACTCAATAATTAGGAGTGTCCACACATCTTTGGCCGTGTGTGTGTGTGTGTGTGTGTGTTTTTATATATATATATATATATATATATATATATATATATATATATATATATATATAGTTGTCTGAAAACAACCTTTTTCACTCCTTTTCCTCAACCATGCCCTGTCTATTCTTACCCCACCACTTCTTGTCTGTCTGTCTGAACAGGTGTCTCTCTCTCTGTCTCTCTCTCTCTTTGTCTCTCTCTCTTTCTGTCTCTCTCTCTTCCATTCACATTCAAGTTCTTCTTTACCTTTGTTCCAGAGACTGTGTAGGTCTCATCCATCAGTCTGCTCTTTCCCTCCCTTTACATCCAGGATAAACACAGATAGCCTGGAGATGCTGCAGCATTCCACACCGCATCTGCTTCTCGTCTCTCTCATGCTTCACCACCCTTGCTTCGAGGACTGTGCGTGAAGAATTATCCAGTTTCATCAACAAGCAAGCCTTCTCCAGAAGACTAATGGCAAACAAATGAGACTGTGTTGCAATTTCAGTGATGCTTTTCTTAAAGTCACTAACTGGATTTTTGGATCTTTTTTGGATTTCTTTTTTCCTCTTACCCCAAACATAGTTAATCAACATGTCTGAAGTTTTACACTGGAGCTGCGAGGCTAATGTAGCTAATAAGTAATGAAAGGTTTTTACACCACCAGTTCAGTGTTGTGCAAATGGCCTAGTTCACACTCTTGTTTCAGAACTGCATTAAGATGTTAAGGAAATCAAATTGACTTGCTATTTTTTCTTTGTGACACGAAATGGATAAAAATATATCATATAGCTAAACACAACAGTGGCAGCAATGATTTTTTGCCAGTAAGTTGTCAGAAACAGTATAAGCAAGTGTGTTAGAGGCTACTTAACAAGATTAAAGTGGTTTGAAGCAAGTGTATAAACTTTTGGGGGTGATTCCACAACTTGGGTGCCACTCAGCCTTTGTAAAGCTTTCGCTTCTACCATTTTTGAATCTAAGAAAATATAATACAAATAATATTTGTCCTGTCTCAGGAACAATATAGATTTATTTATTCTAACAGATTCTTTGCTGACAAATGATTGAATAAGAGAGAATTTTTTGTAGCATAGGATTAACGTCCATGCTAATGGTGCGAGGACATTCTAATGATTTGCTTAATTATTATTTTTTCTAAATTGGATAATTTCGTTTTAATCTATAATTTGGGTACGATGGTTGTACTTTCACTGTGGCCTTGTCAGTCAATATCCCAATATTTTGTGGAAAATACAGAGGAAAAGTTAGTTTTCTTCTTATGAGCTTTGAATGATGCAAATTCCTGCTGAATATGTGGCTTGTGGAATATCCCAAAAACTTAACAGAGGCAGTTGTGTTCAAGTAACAGTGGTTGAGTGAATGTTGAAGGATTAAAGTATATTCTTCATAACCAAGAATCACCTTTAGGCATGCAGTTTGCATGATACCAGATTGTGAGGAATAAGCTTCTGTTACTTGTTAGCTGGCTTTATGCATAAATAAATGCTTTATTCATGAAAAAATAATGAATTTATTTATTCTTTTATTCATTTATTTGGACAAACTGTTTAAATCCCTCACTGTGATCCAGAGACACACTCTAAATCAGAATTTTGCGTCAGAATTTTAAGTCCCTTTGTTTCTGTGAATGAGAACAAATGGCTGTGTTGTCTTTGAGGCAAAGCTATAAGCCAGATATTCACCAGTGTAACTGACAGTAGACTGTTGATTTGTTAGTGTGTGTAGTTTCATGGCTCTAAAACACATAAAGATCCTGCTTTATACAAAATGCATCATGTTGCATTTCATCCAAAGCTGCTCATACTTTCACATCCAGAAAGGAGATCTATGCTAAATCAAGTGTGATTTATAACACGCTGATGGTAGAAGTGTTTCTGTCTCACCCTGACGAAAGGATTCCGGGAGAAAAATTGTCTGTGTAATCCAGTATTTCTGGCATATTTTCACTGTATTCTGGTATCTGAGTAGTCCTGTGAAGCTGTTGGCGTCAGTGTTGGCCCCCAGCTATGTGTCTGATATACTGATCTGCTGCAGCTTGAAAGGCTGAGTGAGTCACGATGCTTCGTTGATCCTTGTTGAGCTTTTGCTTACTCAGTCTTTTCAGAAGTCTGAGTGCTCTTTATTTCTCTCTCTCTCATTGTCTCACTCACTTTCTCACTCTGACTCTTTACTTCACTCTCATTTTCTTTTACTTTCTCACCTTCCTGCTTTTTCTTTCCTTTGCTCCGTCTCTGGCTCCCTCACTCGTTGCCTCTCTTTTTCTCACGCCTTCTCTCTCGCTTTCTCTTGTCTATTTCTTTCATCCTCTCTGTCTCATCTTTCAATTTCTCATTCTGAATTCTGTTTTTCACTCTTTCTCTAGCTTTCTTCCCCCATCTCTCCTTCTCTCTCACACTCTTCTCATATTATCTCACTCACTTTCTCACTCTCACTCTTTGCTTCACTTACATTTTCTTATACTTTCTCTCACTCTGACCTTCTCACTTTCTCCTTTTTTACATCTTGTCTTTCTCTCTCATTCCCTCACTCACTTTCTCTTTCATACTCACTTTCTCTTTCATTGTCTGTCTCTCTCTCTCTCTCTCTCTCTCTCTCTCTCTCTCTCTCTCTCTCTCTCATTATTATTTGAGCGTGTGTGATGTGGAGGCCTTTGGGGCGATATGGTGCTGTGGTGGGGCCGGGAGCTCAGATGAGCTAAACTTTTTTTGTTTGTGTCTTTTTGTTTTTACCTATTTACAAAGTGTTTGTCTTATTTTAATCTATTAATTAAGATAACACAATGCAATGGATGACTGTTTTAAAGAGCGGGTTCAATAAAGAACCGTCACAAGTAAAAAAAAAAAAAAAAAAAAAAAAAGTCTTTTTCTCTCTCTCTCGCTCTCACTCTCTCGCGCTCTCTCGCTCTCTCTCTGTTTGTGTGGATAGAAAAGGCCAAGCCTGCTGTGTTTTGGCTGTGTTTTCCATGCAGATGAATTACACACAGACTTTTTTTCATGTTATAAACTGAGTTGTAGTGGGTGTAATATAACTCACAGTGACAAGGTGAAAAAGTAAAAGGAAATCACTGAGGAGAGCTGTTCCATATGCTCTGTACACAGTAGTTTAAAATAATAGGCGCTGATGCTTTTATACTGGTTTAATCAAAGCTTTTCTGTAGTTTTAACCCATATATTTGCTTGTCTGAGCACAAATCTGAAAGATGGTTTTTAAATCAGCACGGTTAAAAAATGGGGTTTATCACACAATTTATCATATTAAAACCAGTCTTGGTCTGCTGCTTTTAACAAAACAATAGACAATATATCAAAAATTGCTCAATTTTGTAATAATAAAAAAATCACTGTTAGTGTTAAATGTTTTTCCAGCATATAACTATACTCTGCTGGACATGAAAGAGTTTATTTCAGTGAGGGGGGATGAGCAGTGTCCCATTAATGAAAGTGATTCCCAACTTGTCAAAACTTGTGACACATTGATAAGTGACACATGCTGCTGTGTGTGTGTGGGAGAGAGAGGGCACACACTGCAGAACCAGAGTGTGGTAAATGCTTGTTCCCATGGCCATTTAGTACCAGGTCCCAGAGCTGCGTAGAAAAGGCTGAATCATTCTTCATCTGTTTCAGAGGCTCACGCACAGCCAGTGAAGTAATCCAGATCCAGCAGCTGCAGGAGGAGGAGGAAAAGCTTACTCGCTGTCAAAGGTCATGCAAGCATTCACACTGATCATGTACAGTTAACTGTAGTATGAATAACACTGAGCTGAATCAGCTGCTGTGGTGCTCAGGCAGTTGTGCAGCAGGTTCCTGTGTGAATCTGGGGGGCCTCAGGCTCTTCACATTTCACACCTTTCACACCTGTTGTCATACGGCCTGGAACAAAACCATTTTCTGCCTGTTGAATATTTCCCAGCAATGCTGCACTCCAGCTCATCACTTCAGAAGGGTGAGGAGTCACTCCTTCACTGTTCCCTTTCACTGTTCTCATTTAGAAATGTTCTGTTATTCAAATCTTCAGCAGCTACCATTTATTTGTGATAAACTACCATTTATTGAGAAAGAACGCCCTCCTACAGCACACGCCAGACACCATTTTAATACAGCGATATTGGAAAAAAGTTGTTTGTTTGTTTTAGTATTGACTAATTCTTTGCTTCTTCGAAGCGCTGATTTACTCTTTGTGGCATGTGCTTGCCTCCCGGGCCCCGACAGTGATGGCCACAAGAGCCGACAGGAAGGCGGGGCCTGAACACCCAGTGCGACGAACCTCGGTGAGGACGGCAGGGAGAGAGCCGCGAATGTCTCGGGGGCCAGAGCGCCTGCCACACTCTTATTTAATCAAGCTGATATAGACATTTACGGCCTTATTCCAACACGTGTCTGCTGTCACAACACAGGTGAAATGACTTCAAAACTGACAAGTAACCTTTTTGACAACTGAGGCTTGTTGATTTAGCCTTTAGGTTTGCTTCAGTTGTGATGAAAGACTTTACCTTTAGTAAAGTGCTGCTTTTTGTCTGTTAGTTTTTCAAATTTCTCCATGATTTATTGCTTAAAAGTCTGGCATTCAGCATAGGATTAATGTAAAATGCTTTATTTTACC